>NC_077228.1:271852432-271896433 GCF_027887165.1 Monodelphis domestica | reverse complement strand
GTGGAAACAGGCTGCCTTGATCACCAGGAGAGTAGCAAGAGGACGCTGTCTGACCACTTGACAGGACTGTTGTTTGGATCCAAGTGCAGATTGGACACAAGAGTATGCTGGTTAACCACCTCTCTGAAAAGCATGCATGACACACTTTTAAATTTAATCCTGTTTATGAACAGTTCTCTCAATCATTTTCTTAAGTCTAGTTAACCACAAAACAATACATCGAGCCCTTGTTTGTAACTGATTTCCAAGGTGTGAATGCTCACACTGAAAATTTAATAATTTGCTCTTGACAGCTGGTACAATCTGGTTCCAGCATACCCTGGCTGGATGAGATGCCATCTGAACCCTAAGATTCGGTGATGTCTAATCTACTCCGTTCTTTACTCACTAGGAGTCCAACACTTGAGGTCAGGGTGGAGGGTGGCAATGGAAGGGGGGTGAGAAGGGGTGCCAGCTGGAGCTTTCACTTGCTAACATCATACTTGGTTTGGCCTCAGCTTGAATGCCTCAACATTTTCCTCTTTGGAATACCTAAGACAGAAGTTGGAGTTTTTTTGTTTGTTTTTTATATCCTTACCGTCTGCCTTAGTATGTTTTCTAAACAAAAGAGCAGTAAAGGCTAGGCAATGGGGGGTGAAGTGACTTGTCCAGGATCACACAGCTAGGAAGTGTCTGAGGTCACATTTGAACCCAGGACCTCCTGTCTCTGGGCCAGGTGCTCTAACACTGTGCTACCCAGCTACCCCAAGGCTGGCTTTTTCATAAGGACTTTTCTCTTGCTAATAGCTCATATTTCTTTATAGTTTGGCAAAACAATCCTGTGAGGTAGGGAATATAAGTAGTAATTACTATTACCAATGCCATAGTTTGGACTTACATTTGAACTGAGGTCCTTTGGGTCCTAACTCTAATGTTCTCCTTCTGCTATGCCACATGGGCTAAGATGGAAAAAATAATAAAAATGAGCCTGAGAAATACAGGCTTGATCAGCCAGAGGGCATGGGAATCTTCTTTTAATATAATAATAATAAAAATAGCACGGATGTGTATATATGGATGGATGATGGATGAATATGTACACACATACGCACAGTGTCCCAAAAGTCTTAATCGGTTTGAAGCTTTAATAACATCAGAAATATTCGTGTTAAAATGAAACCCTGGGGAAATATTTTAAAATAAATTAGTTAATGAAAAAAAAGAAAGTATACACATTAAAGTTTTAGAAAACTATCACTTTAAAGTGTACTAATTATTAAGATTTCCCTTACATTTATTTAGCTTTGAGAATTTTGAACCAGATATGTTTCATTTGAATTTAGTTTTCTTTTAATTTAATTTCATCAGAAGCAAAGATCCTCGTTCTTGACCCCCTGCTCTATGTCCATGAGATTATTTTTTGGGGTGGGCTCATGCTAAAATGATCACGAATACATAAAGCCCTCATTCTTTGGATGCCCTTAAGGCTAGAATTACAAATGCCGTCCTTTTGGTCATTGAAGTTTGAAAATCTGCCAGAGCACTATGGAGCACAAGCTGTTGATTATATTGAAATTTTCAGAAGAATCATCAATATTTTACATTTTTAAATAATTTAACTTTTCAGAAGTTTTGTCTTTGTTGTAATTTGTAGCACTTATTCTTCAGAAGTTATTAAAGATTCCAGCAGCACTAAGACTTCTGGGATGCCTGGTGCATATCGTCTTTGGTCTGGATCTGTGATTCCAGCTTTGGGAGGTACTCCCGATGGAGAAGTTCCCTCCACTGATCAAAGACTATAGATCTATAGCTGGAGTGGGCCCCACAGGCCTGGTTCAGTCTCTTTAATTTATAGATGAGGAAACTAAAGCCTCTGGAAATTAAATGACTTGCCAAAGGTCACACATAGGTAGTTAACATCAGAATGAGAAGTGGAGAATTGAACCCTGGACCTCTGATTCAAGAGCCTCAGACACCAAGCCTCCCTGTTGTTGTTCAGTCATTCAGTTGTGTCCAATTCCTCCCATTTGGTATTTTCTTGGCAGAGATGCTGAGATGAGTCACCATTTCCTTCTCCAACTCACTTTACGGATGAAGAAACTGAAGTGAATAGAATTAAGTGACTTGTCCAGGGTCACACAGCTAAGAAGTGTCTGAGGTCAAACCTGAACCCAAGATCTCCTGTCTCTGGGCCTGGCTCTCTATCCCCTGAGCCACCTAGTTATCCCATCATCATTCCTAGTATTTATATGGCACTTTAAGGATTGCAAAGCACTTTTCTCATAGCACCCTACAAGGCAGGTAGTGCAAATGTTTTCATCCTCTTTTTAGAGATAAAGGGAACTGAAGATTAATTAGAGAGGGGACAGGATCTCCCTCCTCTGGCCATGGATCCCAGTACAGTTGGGATGACCCAGGATTATGGGAATTGGAACTGGAAGGGACCTTAGAGATGACCACTTAGTCCAAACCCCTCATTTTACAGAAGAGAGAGGAAGTAATCAAATTTGAACCCAGGACCTTCTGTTTCCAGGCCTGCTCTCTAGCCATTGAGTCACCGAGTGAATCCCTCATCACTTTTGCTTCACAATTGTGTCTCTTATGGTATCACACTCTTTTTGAAAGGCTGGCTCAGCTGAAAACTCTTCAGCTCAATTAGAGAGAGAGAGAGAGAGAGAGAGAGAGAGAGAGAGAGAGAGAGAGAGAGAGGGAAGGAGGGAAGGAGGGAGGGAGAGAGAGAGGGAGAAGGAGAGGGAGGCAGAAAGAAAGGGAGAGAGAGAGGAGAGAGAGAGAGAGAGAGAGAGAGAGAGAGAGAGAGAGAGAGAGGGAGGGAGGGAGGGAGGGAGGGAGAGAGAAGGAGGGAGAAAGGGAGAGGGAGGGAGAGAGAGAAACAAACACAATGCTTGGCACCTAGTTCAAGCATACTTGTTTTATTGCACTGCACAGGTATTATGTGTGTGTGTTTAACAAATAGATGGTTTGTGGCAGTCCTGAGTGGAGCAAGTCTTTGGGCACTATTTCCCCAACAGTATTGCTGACATCATGTCTCTGTGTTATGATTCCGTGATTTTCCCAACATTTCAAACTTTTTCATTATTATTATATCTAATATGGTGATCTGTGATGAGTGCTCTTTGATGGAACTCTTGTGACTCTTTTGGGAAGCCACTCTCCATACCTATGTGAGGCACAATTAATTGATAAATTAATTAATAAATGCTGTATGTATTCTGACTGCCCCATGACCCTTCTTCCTCTCCTCAGGTCTCCCTATTCCCAGAGACACAAGAATATTGAAGGATATGACATAAACTTAGTTGATAAAGTGGCAACAGGGTTCGAGAGGATTGACTCTAGTTTTGGAAGTCCTACTGTGGGTAAAATGGTATTAAACAGCATCTCGTGTTGCAGAGAAATCTTTCATGAAAGGAAGAGTCTATTGATGTGGCCAACGTCATTGTTGTGTTATTTTTTAAATTGCCTGCCTGACAGATTATAAAACTATGCATCCCCCTTGATCCAACAATGCCACTGCGAGATCCATATCTCAAAGAGATTTTTTAAAAAGGGGAAAGGAACTATTTGGACAAAATCATTTCTAGCAACTCTTTTTTGTGGTGGCAAAGAACTAGAAACTGAAGAGATGTCCATCGATTGAGGAATGGTTGAACAAGTTGTGATATAGAGTTATAATGGAATAATAAATACCGTGTCATAAGAAATGATAACCAAGATGAGTTCAGAAAAACCTGGAAAGACTTATATGAACTGATGCAAAGTAAAGTAAGAGATCATTGTACAAAGCAACAGCAATATTGTACGATGATCAATTATGAATGATTTAGCTATTCTCAGCAAAACAATGATCCAAGACAACTCCAAAGAACTCATGATGAAAAATGCCAGAGAAAGACCTGATCGGATCTGACTGGAGATTGAAGCATACCATTTTTTACTTAATTGTCTTCATGAGGTTTTTTTTTTTAGTGACTTGTATCTTCTTCCACAACATTATGAAAAAAATGGAAATATATATTGCATGACTGCACATGTATAATCAATATCAAATTGCTTACTATTTTAGGGAGGGAGGAGGAAAAGGAAGGAGAGAATTTGAGACTCAAAATGTGAGAAAATGAGTAGAGTATTAAAAGTTGCTTCTAGGGGGCAGCTAGGTGGCTCAGTGGATTATTGAGAGCCAGATCTAGAGATGAGAGGTCTTGGGTTCAAATCTGACCTCAGATACTTATTGTGTGACCCTGGGCAAGTCAGTTACACTGCCTGGCTCTTATGGCGATTTTGCCTTAGAACCAATATACAGTATTGATTCTGTGATGGAACATAGGGTTAAAAAAAAGTTGTGTCTACATATAATTATGGAAAAAATAAAAGATTACTGAAAATTAAAATAAAAGCAAACAAAAAAAAGAAATTATAACTTACTCCAACCTTCAACAACCACCACCACCCTTATCTGTCATTCAGCAGCTATCTACATCAAGGCAAAGTGATCATAACTGTGGGGCATCTAGGTGACTAAGTGGATTGAGAGGCAAACCTAGAGACAGGATCTAGACTTAGCTACTTCCTAGCTATGTGACCCTGGGTAAGTCATTTAACTCCCATTGCCTAGTCCTTACTGCCTTTCTGTCTTGGAATCAATTCACAGCATTGATTCTTTTCTTTTTTATTTATTTGTTTTTAAAATTAATTTTATTTTTTCAGTTATACACAGTATTGATTCTAATATAGAAGGTAAGGATTTTAAAAAAGATTTTACCGCACTGAAGGCTCAAGTGATGATTAGCATTTTTTAGCAATAAAGTATTTTTAAAGTATGTACTTTTTTTAGACATAATACTGTTGCACACTTAATAGACTACACTATAGTATAAACCTAACTTTTCTAAGTACTGAGAAACTGAAAAAAAAAATCATGTGACTTGCTTTTTTGAGGTATCTACTTTATGCCTATAGTCTGGAACCAAACTCTCAATATTTCCCTGATATGCTTGTAAGCACTTATGCATTTTTATTGACTGACTGACTGACAGACATTTGGTCTCTCCCTCCCTCCTTTCTTTCTTCTTGAAGCCCATGGAATAAAAGTCAAAGAGTAGAATTTCAGACATCAGTTAGCAGGTGGGGAGGCCTTTTCTTTTTAAAGGCACTGTAGATGGTCGAACCTAATATCATGAATTGACAGATGTAAGGTACCTCAAAGGGAATCCAGTCCAACCCCTCATTATATATAGATGGGGAGACCGAGGACTAGCTCTGACAACTAGTAATAGAGGCAAGTTTCAAACAAATTCAATCGATAAACATTTTTAAGGACTTGTACGTCAGTCAAAGAACTGTTCTAGGGACTGGTTGAGAGTTATCGAAAGAAAACAAAGATGGTACCTGTCCCCAGAAAGCTCACATTCTATCAAGGGAGGATAGGTTCATATAAATATTTGGGAAAAAAATTTTTGTTGCTGTTGTTCAGTCATTTTCAGTAGTGTCCAACTCTTTGGGATCCCATCTGGGGCTTTCTTCTTTATTCCCCTGAGCCTCACTTTCCTCAGCAATCAAATGAGGAGTGTGGAAGAGATGATATGGCTGGTTCCTTCAGGCATGATTCTGTGAGCCAAGAGCCCTCCTTCTTCCTTTCCTTTCCCACCAGCCTCTGCTGGGAATGAATACAGGAAGCCTCAGATGGGATTGGATGAATAAAAGAGAGCAGGGGCTGAGGTCAGAGCCTCCAGAATCTTGTCCATGGAGAGAATTCCTTTGTCCTGGGAGAATTCCTTTCCCGAGCCACAGCCAGACTTTACCAACCAGAAGGAGAGCCAAGGGTCCCCCAATCCTTGTAGCTGTGCTTTGCACAAGGGACTCAACTGTTTCCTTCTGGGCAAAGGGAGAAGGTCCAGATTTTGTTCAAGTTAGAGGCTGTAAGCCTGGTGAGAGCTAGGAAGGGTGACGGATTCATGGACTCATCCCTCTCCTCTCTGGCCCTGGACTGGATGTTCTTTGCACAATCTTTTCTATACTTTCAGGATGTATTGGTAGGACCCTCAAGAGAGTTGATTCATTCTATAAAAAAACACAAGATAATAATAATAATATTGCGTTTATATTGCACCTCCTATAAGATGAGGTGGATAAGGCAGCTAGATGACTGAGTGGATAGAGCACTGTACCCGGAGTCAGGAAGACTCATCTTCCTGAGTTCAAATCTGGCCTCCGACACTTTTTAGCTGTGCAACCCTGGCTAAATCACTTCATCCTATTTGCCTCCATTCCTCATCCATAAAATGAGCTGGAGAGGAAATGGCAAACCACTCCAGGATCTTTGCCAAGAAAATCCCAAAGAGGTAAAGATGACTGAAAATGACTAAACAACAACAGCATTTATAGGGTACCTATCATGTGCCAGACACTGTGCTAAGAATGTTATTTTTGATTTCATTTGATTCTCATAACAACCCTGTAAGGTAGATACTATTATGACTTCAACTTTACATTTGGTGAAACTGAGGCAAGGTTAAGTGCCTTGCCCAAGGTCCATGGCTACTAAGTGTCTGAGGCAGGATGTTGACCTCAAGTCTTCCTGACCCCAGGGCAAGCAGTCTATCCCTGGGACCACCTCAATACTTCCTGAGTGCTTCCTGGGGGTCTAGCCCTGTGCTGAGGAGGGCAGAGAAGTTCATGTCCCTGCTGTCAGAAAGTTTCTAGGTGAGTTGGTGGGGACGAGATCCATGTTCATAAATGAAATAAGGAGAAACTAAAACCTAAACTGTGTATGGGCTCTGCGGCAGAGAGTGACATCAATGGGCATTTGACTCAAGAGAGGATGAGGGAACCCTGGCGGTGTTTATAGGGTAAATCTCTCTTCATTCTCATTGGCTTGCTCTTTATGGCTCCAAACTTAGGCAAGTGGAGTGGGAAGAGTTAATTCAATGCTTTTCAATTCAACAAATGCTTATTTAAAAATTCTCATCTGGGGGGAGCTAGGTGACCCTAAGCCAATCACATAACTGTGCTGGACCTCAGTTTCCTCATCTATTAAATGAGGGGGTTAGATCTGATGATTTCTAAGGTCCCTTCCAACTAAGAATCTATGATGCTATGAAATGAGAAGATATATATGAAACAGATTTGTAAACTTGAATGTACAGGTCTTGGCTATCATAAATGTCCTTCTACAGTGAGAGAAGAGGAGAGAGATGAATTAGGAAATATGTATCCAATACAAGACTGTGCCAGGGGACAGAAAACAACATTTTAAAATCCTACTTTGTTCTGGGCACAAATTTAGAGAGAGGCACCATGAGGGGAAGTTCAATGAATAGAGAGCACCAGGCCTGGAGTCCAGAGGACCTGACTTAAAATCTGACTTTAGATATGTCCTAACTGTGTGACCCTGGGCAAGTCACTTAACCCCCATTGCCTAGCCCTTACCATTCTTCTGCCTCAGAGTGGTAGCTCTAAGACAAAAAGGTAAGGGTTAAGGAAAAAAAAGCCGAAGGCACAGTGGCTGCCCCCAGGGACCTTTCAGTCCAACAGAGGACAGGATACCGCCTGAGAAGTGTATCAGAGGCCAAGCAGAGCTCTGTGAGGTCTGAGAGGTCCGGAATATGGTAAGGCAGGGTCCTTGCCCTCTGGGTGCTTGGAATCTTGTTGCCTGTGTGGTAAGGGCTCCCTCTAGTAAGTTTTGGACAAGGAAGGAGGAATTCAGCCCTGCAAGGGTTAAGTCTCCTAGCTATCTCTGTGGTCTGAGGTAAGCGGGAGAGTATTTGTTCAGGTAAATAAGGAAGGATTACTTATAATGGGAAATCAGGCTCTGACCCAACACTTCATCTCCCGGCTCTGCTGACTTCCTTCCAATACATACCTGCACACCACCCTCTCCAGAGCTGCCCCGACAGCTCTGTCCCCTGAGCTGGGCATTGCCCCCTCCCACCCTCCAGGGGCTGGGCATAGCCACAGCCCTGGCAGGTGGCACTGGGCAGGGGGCAGGTGGCACTCTGAGGACAGCACAGCCTTTAGTCAGAGCACCTGTCTCCCCTTCCTTCCTGCTCCCTGATCTTGGGCACCGCACATAGGGTGGCATTGCCCGCCGTGCCAAGACCCATCACTGCCTTTGCCTCCTACCTTGTCCTCCCTATGCCCAGTCTGCACTCCTAATGCCTGACTGAGGAGGTCTAGCATCCACAGCTGTCCTCACCTCTTCCTTCTCCCTGGGATTGGTGCTTCTGCTGCTTCTGAGGACTCCCTGGGCACGGGACACCTAACGGGTAAGTCTGGCACAAAGTGACACAGATCACCCAGCCCTCAGTTCTTCTCCCAGGTTTCTGACTCCCCTCTTCTGGGGGATGGGGAGTTGATTTTTAGAGGACCCCAGAACCTTGATGGAATTTATTCTGAATTTTCTCTTAACTTCTGGGGCTCAGACTGGGGGGGGGGGAAGGGTTGAACCTTGTTTCCTAAGCTTTTGAGGGTCACGTCCACTTGTCCATCTTACTCTCCTCCTGCTGCTGCCCTATGCTAAATGCAGAGAATGAGAGAAATTGCTAGAAGGCAAAGTACCCAATAGTATGAACGTGGCAGGTGTCTGAGGCCATCCAAACTTGGCACAGTCCCCGTGCAGGAGGGGAATCCCCTTCTCTTCCATCAGCTTTCCCCTGCACCCTTCACTCTCCCAGTTTTTCACCCTCAAGACCTGGGCAGGCATTAATTTAGGGCAGGGTCTTGGGTCCAGTGACCCCCCCCCATTATGTAGCAGCTGGTGCTTGTACAATAAAACACAAAGAGTCCTCCTGCTGCCAGGGGTATCCAAATGCACCCCCTTTCCATACCCTCGGATGCCAGGCCTTTGGGGAGTTTTAAGCCAGTGAAATCTCTTGGTGGGAGCAAAGGGGACTCCCATATCTGGAGTCCCACATGGGTTTGTACCTTTTCTCATTCCTCTATGGCATCGGTTCTCAACCTCTCAATTTGTAGCAATGAGAATACATAATGCATATCAGGTATTTACATTCCAAATCATAACTGTAGCAAAATTACAGTTTTGAAGTAACCACCAAAATAATTTTTTGGTTTGGAGTCCCGGCAACATGAGGAACTGTATTGCGGGGTCACGGCATTAGAAAGGTGGAGAACCACTGCTCTATGGCCATAGCTTAGACTTCTGAGAGACTTCTGGGAGAGAAAGGGAAGGAAGGAGAAAAAGGACCCGGATGGTCAAAGATTCAGTCATGGCCCAGGGACTTGGCTGGGAAAAGCAGGGCATGGGGGCAGAAGGGTGGGGACAGAGGACTGAGTCAACATGGAAACGGAGGGCAGCTGGGGAACAGCTTCAGGAGAAACTGCTTTGCCATGTGGGCTGTGGGCATCGCGAGGAGGTGGAGTAGGAGCGCCTGTGGGCACTATTCGTACATTTTACTAGGCATTTGCATGCAGAGAATTAGGCGCGGAAGGATTTCCCCCCTCCCGGCCCTCTTCAACGTTTAACTTTTTTTTCAAATTCTAAGATTTGCAAGACGTATCCCTGGGGGAGGGGGAGGGTTATAGAAGGAACGGGCGGGGGAGGGGGGAGGAGGAAGAGGATGAGATGGGGGCAACAGAGAGCCAGCTGGGGGAAGAGAAGGCAGGAGGAGGGATGGGATTTTCTGCGAACCGAAGTTGGGGTAGTGAGAAGGATGGGCGGAGGGGAAAAAGGGAAAGAATCCATTTCGGCATCCCGGGTGTCTGGCAAGTGGGCGCTTAACGAGAGTATTGGATCGCTTTGTCCAGGGAGGGCGTAGGGGTGGAAGCGCGAGAATAGGCTTAGCAAGAGAACGATGAAGAGGCTGGAGCAGTGGTGGTTCTGTTGGGTCAGGGGCTAGAGGGATGAATGGAGCCTGGAGGGAAGCCTGACCTGGGATGGGGCTCAATCCTTATCGCCAGAGAGCCTAGGTAAGAGAGTGATGGGGAGCTCCATAAACAGATCCCCCATAAGCCGCCTTCCTTTCGCGTTGGGCATTGAGGTCTTCTCTCATCCCTTAGTTCCGTGGCTGGGCCTTTGCTCTCATTTCCTGTTGTGCCCCCAATAAATCTCTTTCTATCACCTCCCAATAAACCCTAGCTCCCCAGCACCAGCTGCCTGCTGAGTAACAAAGCAAATAGGCTAGCACAGGTTCTGGGAGAGCTAAATCCTACGGACCCTGGCGTGCCACCCCCATCCAGCCCAGCCTGCCCACCTTGTACTGGCAGGGAGGGAGGAGACCGTCATCCTGGGACAAGGTGGCCTGGGTAGCTAGAGGAGAGGGACCAGAGGCTACCAGACTCTCTTCTACCTTCACTCCCAGTTGGGCCCCACCGCACAGATTTCAGCGCAGGGTTCTACCTCCTGGGCATCCTGGAAGGTGAGAGAAGGGAGACCAGGAGAGATCTCTAGCGCTGGGTTCACATTCAGCGGGGCTCTCCTTACCCAGGGTCTAGAGCTCTATCAGTCCATTTAATGAAGGAGGATTTCAAATTTTTATGGTGTTTTTCCTACACATATGGTAGGTGCTCCAGGGAACATTACTGGAGCCAATGGCCTTAGAATAAAAAGTGACCTGGGGGCAGCCAGGTGGCTCAGTGGATAGAGCATTAGGCCTGGAGGAAAGTGGTCCTGGGTTCAAATTTGACCTTAGATCTTCCTGGGTCAGTCACAACCTCAAGGGCCTAGTCCTTACTACTGATACTTAGTATTGATGCTTAGACAGAAGGTAAGGCTTAAAAAAAAGTGACCTGGTTTCAAAACTTGGCTCTGATATTTTATACTCATATGGTTGTTTAATCTTGATAGGACTCAGTTTCCTTATCTGTAAAATTAGGGTAAAAAATGTAATGTCTATGTTTTATTCCATGCTTTATTTATTTGTTTGTTTATTTATCTGCCTACTTATTTGTTTGTTTGTTTTAAAGCCCTTACCTTCTGTCTTAGAATTATTGGTTCCAAGGCAGAAGAGTGGTAAGGGCTAGGCAATGGGGGTTAAGTGACTTGTACAGGATCACACAGTAAAGAAGTTTCTGAGACCAGCTTTGAACCCAGGACCTCCCATCTCTAGGCCTGGCTCTCAATCCACTGAGCCACCCAGCTGCCCCCTTTTATTCTATTTTAGAAAATTTTTCCCAAATGATGTTTTAATTTGATTACTGTAGTACTTGGGAATTTGGGGGGTTTGAAAGCTCTGGACTTCAGTTGTAACTGTTGTTCAATTGTGCCCAACTCTTCCTGAGTTGGCGTTTTCTTTGCAAAGATACTGGAGTAATTTGCCATTTCCTTCTCCAGCTCATTTGACAGATGAGGCAAACTCACCCAGGATTGCACAGCTAGTAAATGTCTAAGGCTGGATTTGAACTCAGGAAGATGAGTCTTCCTAACTCTAGGCCCAATGCTCTATCCACTGTGCCACCCTAGCTGCCCCTGGACCTCTGGACTAGGTGACCTCTAAGTTCTCTTCTAGATCTGTAGTCTAGATCAAACTTCTTGGAACATATTTCCTCATCTGTGAAATTAAACATTTGGATTAGAATATCTCTAAAGTCTATTTTAGTTCTAAACTAGGTAGCTGTTATCATAACAGATAGGGTTCGGGGCTTGGAGTCAGGAAGATAGAAGTCCACATCTGGTCTCAGGCTAGCTGTGTGACCTGGGACAAGTCACTAACCATTGTTTGCCTCAGTTTCCTCTACTGTAAAAATAGGGATAATAACAGGACCTCACTCCTAGGATTGTTATGAGGATCAAATGAAATAATATTTGTAAAGTGCTCTGCCACAGTGACTGGCACATAAAAGGTGCATTCCCTTCCCTAAATCTAGGGTTCTCTAACCCTTAGTTTTCTCAACTGTAAAAATGATGATAAACCTACCTTAGGGGATCAGAGAGTTAGAGCTAGAAGGGACTTTCAAAGATCACCTGGTCCAGCTTCCTCATCTTAGGATGGAAGTATCTGAGACCCAGAGAGGGTTAGAGCTAAGTTCACACAGTTAGGCAGAGCTAGGATTTGAACTCAGGTCCCCTGATGCCACTTCCAGGATCCTTATAGGGCTTTTGTGAGGATCCACTGTAAAAACGTGCATAACATTTTGTAACATGGCTGACAGCGGAATGCGCTTTGCTTGACTACACACATTTATTAGAAGGGATTTCTTTTTCTTTTTTCAGATGGGAGGGAGGAGAGGGGTAAAAGGGAGAGAAAAGAATGTATGCTAATTTAAAAAATTAACTTCTTTTAAAACAATATGTGTAGACTAATGTGTGTCTGTCAAGTTCTATCTATGTGTCATCAAGAGATGGGTTTGAGGGAGATGCTCCAGTACCATCTCCGCCAGGAGATCTTTCCTGATCTTTTCCCCAGTTGTAATTGCTTTCTCTTCCCCTCCAAATTGCCTCATGTATAAATATTATAAATATCTTGTATCCACTTCTTTTTAAAAAACTTACTTTCTGTCTTAGTATTAATGCTAAGACAGAAGAAAAGCAAAAACTAAGCAGAGTTAAGTGACTTGCCCAGAGTCATACAAGGAAGGGTCTGAGGCCAGATTTGAACCTTGATCCTCTTGACTCTAGCCATTTTGCTGCCCCTTTTTGCCTACTTCAAATGTCCATGTTGTCAGACTGGGCTTGAAATGAGCCTCTCTCTCAGCTTTGTGTGGAACTGGAAAAATGATAGGAATCATTTCTTTTTCAAAGACATTTGCATGCATCATTGAACTATTTAATTCTTCTTATCATCATATCTCCAGTATCTGGTACATTGTCTTTGCCTTAATTTTACAGATGAAGAAACTGAGTCCCATTGAGGTTAAGTGGCCACACAAGCAATAAATGTCAGAGCAGTAAAGAGCCTAATAAATGCTGACTGATCAATTCTACCATTGTAAGAGCATTAGAATGCTAAGGGACTGAGAGCCTACCTAGTCCAATTCTTTCTTTACAGAGGACGAAACTGAGGACCAAGGAGGGGGTGATTCATTGAACATCATGCAATGAGTCAGTGGCAATTAAGCTTAAAGTTCATCAGGGCTTCTTCTGCCATATTTACCTACCTTTCTATGATTCTTTCATGGGTAACTAAACTGAATAGCCATGAGGATATGAGCCAAATTAGATGGTGCAGGAAGACTCATCTTCTGAGTTCAAATGTGGCCTCAAACACTTGCCAGCTGTGTGACCCTGGGCAAATCACTTAACTTAACTCTGTCTCAGTTTCCCCATCTGTCAAATGAGTTGGAGAAGGAAATAGCAAACCCCTCCAGTATCTTTGCCAAGAACACCTCACATAAGGTCCTGAAGGGTGGAACAGTACTGAACAACAACCCTTCACAGCTGTGTGACTCTGGGCAAGTCATTTAACTATGTTTGTAATCAGAAGATTTGGAAGAACTGGAGGAGGAAATGGAATGTGAGCTGGACCTTGCCAAGTAGGCAGGATTAGGATGGGCTGAGGAGCTGGTCTTGGGTGAGGGAGGCAGGTTGTCCAAAAGATAGGAGAGGCACGGAGATGTGGTTCCACTCTGGAGATTTAGCCATGGCAGATTCTTTGGCTTCGCAGCACCCCTATCTGAGGCTAGACCCAGTAGGAGCCCCTCGACTTTGGGTGGAGACGATGTGAGGTCAGAGCTGCCTATTTTTATCTCAGAGATAATCACTCTTCATTTTCGTCACTGGATCCCATTGGGGTTTGAGGTAATCCACCCTCACCCTCCTCCTAGGGAGAGTCCCCTCAGGAACCTTGATCCTTCAAGACAAGGCAGCTGTAAAAAGCCCTGGATTCCAGGCAGAGGCTCCTTGGCAGGTGGAAAGTGCTTCTGGGTAATCTGTTACTAGGTTTGCTCTGGAGATGGGACAGGTTTGGCTGCAGGGAGCAAGGGAGCAAATCCCGCTCTGTGTGAGGGACACTGAGCTCTGGCAGACTTTTAGTCATTCCTCTTGCCCTTATGCCCTTCCCTAAGGACTCTCCCCTCCATCCCTCTCCCCTCCCCATCTTGCTTCCCTCCTCAGTCGCCTCACCTCAGCCCATCTCACCCTCGCCCTCGCCTCACTTGTCACATTGCTCCCCCCCTCCCTCATCCCCTCACCTGTCCCCCCATTCCTTCCTTCACACTCTAGTTTCCTTTCTTATAATCTCATTTTATTCTCTCATCCCCCCCACCCCCAGTCTAGCTGCCAGTCAGGTGGAGCAGCCCTTCCCAAAGCAAACTTTACACAAGGAGACGTTGCCCTGGGCCCTTCCTGACATTTAAGGCAGTTCATTATCTAAACTAGTTTGCATATGTTTCTTCTGAGCCCTTGGGCAGCCCAACCCAGGTGATTCCTCCCCTCCCTGGGATCTGGGGCCGAACCCAGAGCTTTTGCCCCTTCCACAGCCCCCACTCCATTTCACTGAACGGCCTCTCGTGGAAGATTGGATGGGGGTCAGGAAAGGGAACTGTCTGGACGATCTTTCCTGTGTTTTCCTTAGGCCAGAGGGAGGGGGAGTTTCCTTCTTCCTGCTGTGACCTCCTCTCCCACTTTCCAAGGGCTCAAATTTCCCCCCTTTCCAGGGAAGCTCTTGCCAGGGAACTGCCTGTGTCTGTGATGAAAAAGCAGAGAGAATATAGGCTCTAAATTATCCCATTCCATCCCTGTTTTGCTTGGCCCCGGTGAACAGAACTAGAAGGAATAGCTGAAAATTAAGGAGAAGCAGATTACCGGTGTTTGTAAAGAAAAGCTTTTGTTGTTCTTCAGTCATTTCAGTCTTGTCTGACTCTTCAGGACTCCATTTGGGGTTTTCTTGGCACAGATACTGGAGCAGTTTGCCGTTTCCTTCTCCAGCTCATTTAACAGATAAGGAAACTGAGGCAAACAGGGTGAAGAGACTTGACCAGGGTCACATAGCTAGTAAATATCTGAGGCAAATCTGGGGATTTGAACCTAAGAAGTAAGTCTTCCTCACTGCATGCCTGGCACTCTATCCATTGCAAACTACATAGCAATTAGAACTATCCTTTTGGGGCTTGCTATATAACAGGGATTCCTGTTCAAATTTGGGTAAGATTCTGAAATTCTGTGACTTATGCTATTCCATCCCACCCCATGCCATGCCATGCCCTAAAACCTCATTGCATTCCATCTTATCCTATCCGATTGTATCCCATCCCATTCTGTCCTATCTCATTCTGTTCCATCCTATCCTATCCCATTCCACTTCATTCCAAACTATTCCCCCCAATATTCCAATGACCCTTATCTCTTCTCCTTCCACAATGACTATATTCCATTCAGATCCTCCCCACCTCTTCCATCTCTTGGCTTCTTCCGACATGGTAAATGATCTGAGGGTCCAGAAGGCAAAGGAAGAATGGAGTTTTGGAGATAATGGAAATCATCCAGATTCCTTTGCTTTTGAAAGCACATCAGATTTGAGTTAGAGAATTTGGGTTCGAATCTTAGTGTTGCCATTGACTACTTGTGTCACTATAGGAAAGTGGTGTCACTTCTATGGGACTCAATTTCTCATCAGTAAAATGAAGGAGTTGGACTAGATGGACCCTGAGACTTCTTCTGGCCCTGGATCTATGGTTTTAGATCCCAAGGCAGCCTGGGATGGTACAAAATGTGCTGGATTTAGAAGCAGAGAATCTGAGTTTGCAGCCTGCCCAGACAAGTGACTCAAACTCTGAACCATAGTTCATTATCTTTAAAGAATTTTAATAAGAGGGTCTAGGTGGCCTTTAGCTAAGATAGAGATCTAAGCTTAGAGATGGGAGACCCTGGATTCAAATTATGCCTCAGATACTTCCTAGCTATGTAACCCTGGGCAAGTCACTTTACCCCCATTGCCTGGGCTTTCCTGCTCTCCTGCCTTGGAACTGATACTTAGTATTGATTCTAAAATGAAAGGTAAGGGTTAAAAAAAATTTTTTTAAAGGTGGTGGTGCTGGTAGCCCTGGTAACCTTTGTGTAAGCCACAGAACAAATTCCCTTCGCATTTCTACCTCATAAAGTTTCTTTCTTCCTTCCAGGTCCAGCTCAGGTGGGACCTTCTCCAGCCCAATCTTTCCCCGTGGCCCTCTTACCTTGTTCTTCATTTTCTTCATTTTAATTCATCTTTTAAAAAGATTCATTGTATATATGGCTCATTCTCTTTCTCCCCTACTTCATTAAATTATGAACTTCTCAAGGGCAGGGACCTTGTATCCCTTTTTCATTTTTCCTTAATATGGTGCCTCAAATAATCAGTCTTTGATGAATTGAATTAAATCCAATTCTAGACAATACCATCCCATCCTCACTACAGGGAAATCTCTTATAATCAATTTCCTAATCCTCCTCCTAATCAGTCTCCTCAGAGATCTCTTCTTCGATAGGCGTTCCTCCTTCCTCAGAAGCAACTCATAATTCCTCCATCTCTTTGGAGACAGGTTTTGCATCTCTGATTCTAAACCCGACCTTCTGGGGATGAACCCTTCTGAATCTGGCTAAGCTGGTCCTTGGATGACAAGACACATGTCTCCATACCCCTACTCAAAGCATGGCTTCCCTGGTGCAGTCTTCACAAACTCAGGGTTACTGTCACACCAAGAAGACTTTGGTAGAGAAAAGATAAGTAATCATGAATAATCATTTAGTAGCACTGATTACAGAGTGCTTTTTATATAACATCAGAAAGCAAATAAATAGATGACAGTTCATATCTTCTTAGATGTGATAACATAGGGTAGATAGATTACTGTCTTAGGAAACTGGAAGATGTGAGTTCAAATCCCTGCTCTGATCATTACTACCCCTGAAGAAATCACTTATTTGGGGCCTTAGTTTCCCCATGTGTAAAATGAAGGGATTAGATCATCTCCAAGGCTCCTTCCAGCTCTATGCCCATGATTCTTTGATCTCCTCCAAAGCTGAGATTCTCTGATTCCTTCATTTGATACTCACAAAACACTTTTAGAGATTGTTTTTCATCTTTTGCTTTAAAAAAAAGACCAGTGACATCATGGGGTGATAGCTTGACTTGCATGTGAATTGGATTTAAGTGAGGCAGAGTTGCACAAAGTGAGAGTGAGTTAGCCTCACACAATCTTCTCAGAGGAAAAGAAGAGCTTGGAGCAGAGTTGAGACTCAATATACCTTTCCCCCAGGTCTTGGGTTCATGAGAGTAGAGCTTGTGCTATATCTCACTTTCTTCTCTCAGCTAAATTCCCAGAGAAAGCTGTCTACGTTCCCTGCTTCCACTTCTCCTCGTTCAATTGATCATTCTGGATCTGAGGCAGAGAGCTGACTCATACATTCACACTCAAAGAAGCAAACTTTAATTGAGACACATAGACCCTGCCTTCATGGAGTTTACAGTCTTGTGGGAATTTAGGGCAAGCCTTCTGTGAAAATGCTTCCCTTATTTCATTGTCCAGCCCAATAGTCACCTCTCTCCTGAATCTTCCTTCCCTGGATCTCTGCCACCTCCCTTCCCTCCTCTAATCTTTCATGAGTATTTGTCCTTTCCTCTGCACTTAGGATCCCATAAACTTCTGAGATCACAGATCTAGAGTGGAAATGGACCTCAGGAGACATCAACCCTCTAATTTCAGTTTTTAGAGATGGGGAAACTGGAGTCTGGAAAAGCTAAGAAGTCATATGCTCATGTCAGAGGAAGGATTTGAACCCAGCTTTTCTGAAACTTAAGCCAGTGCTCTCTCCAACTGTACCAGACTCAACATGTCTTAACCCTCCTCCTCAGTTTGACTAGACAGCAAACTTCCCAAGATTAGGGACTTTTGTTGCTTTCCATCTTTGTGTCCCAGGGTCCAATGGAGGGAATTAGACAAAGCAAGTGCTTTTTAAGTATTTGTTGCCTTGAACTGAACTGAAGTGAACAACTGAATTGAAATCAGCAGTATTTTTATATAATAATAACAAAATATAAATGGAAGTCCATTATTCACAACACAAAAATGCATAAAAATCAGCCTACCAAGACACACTCAAGACCAATATAAATGCAACTACAAAATGCTACTTAAAGAAATAATGACTTAAAGAGACAAAAGGATATAGTGTCCATGGTTAGGCTGTGCTTTAATTATGAAAATGGTAAGACTACTTAATTCATAGACTTAGTAGTAGATCACTGGACTTGGAGTCAAAAAGACCTGGGATCAAATCCCAGACAGTTACTAGCTCTGACACTGGACAAGACATCCTCTGTGCCTCAGTTTTCCCAACCCAAGATTGTTGCTTGATTGACTGCCTGACTGATTATGAGATGAGAGAGTTGATATAGATGGATCTCCCAGTTCCAAGTCTATGAATCTAGAAACTCCCAAGGAAATACTTTATGGAGTTAGATAAAATAATAACAAAATACTTTTGGTGAAACAAAAATTCAGAATCCCAAGGGAAACAATGGGGGGAAGTAGGAATGGAGGAGCAGACCCTTGCAAACAAATATACATTAATAACCAGCTATAGCTCCATGGTTTCCCCAGCTCAGCCCAGTCCAAGATTCTTTCTTTCACAGGGGTCCTGAGGGCTGAAGGGCAGGGGTACCCTCCTTGAGTTCAGCCTCACAGATTAGAGATGGCCCTCAGATCCTCCAGACTTTCTTAAAGGACCCACAGGTTAAGGATGAACATGGATCTATCACCTAAGAATTGGGATAAATCCTTATTGAACCTCTTTGGATTTTCAGTGTATCTGTTCAGCACTGAAAGCAGCAACAGACAACTACCTAGCATGTAACCAACAGCCAGTGGTCTCCGGGGAGGGGTGGGAGGGTAGAGTGTGCTATGAACATTCTTCTTCATAAATCTGAAAAGAATATTCTGCTCTGGGCACAGACCAAGTCTTATGTAGTCCATGGAAGGCTTAAAGCCTTTGGTGATCATGTAGGAAGGGCACAATTTCCAAACCCAGAATATACAATATATTGCCTGCTATTGCAGATGATGAGTCCCATAAGTACTTGACCCCTGTGTGAAGAAGGTTTTTCATTTATTAGTCCTAATGGGTGTCTTTCAAAGTTTAAGAAGTTGTCCTTCGTTTTAATAACTACTGTAATAGTTAGCATTTACACAGTACTCTTATTAACCTTGTTTTGTAGATAGGGAAACTGAGGCACAGAGATTTAAGTGACTTGCCCAGGGTCACACATTTAGCAAGTGTCTGAGAAAGGATTTGAATTTGAGTCTTCCTGAGCCCAAGTCCAGTGCTTGAAACCATTTAGGGATCAAGTCCCCCGTATTCTCTACCCCCCCCAAAAAACTTTCACAATGGTTCAGATTTTTATTAACCACCAAGTATGTTTTGAGCTCCTTCTATGTGTCCAGCTCTGTTCTAGGTGTAATCAGAGAAAGAAGGTATAAGATGTGGTCTTTGACCTCAAGAAAATCTCTTCAAGGGAACAAGATGTACAAAGATGAATCATGGATATATACAGTTAAAACTAGATTGTATAAAACAGATGCCTTCCTGGTGCTGTAGGAATTTAGCACCAAGTATTCCATGGAAGCAATTCATACCGGCCAAAATAGTTAAGGAAAATTTCACAGCATCACAGACTCATAGAAAATCAGAGCTGGAATGCACATTAGGGGCCTCCTTGAACAAGAATTCCTTCTAAAGCATCTTTGCCAATTGGTCATCCAATCAATGCTCACTCTAAAAAATAAAACAAAACTCTTACCTTCTTTCTTAGTATCAATTCTCCAACAGAAGAGTGGCAAGTGTTAGGCAATCAGGGTTAAATGACTTGCCCAAGGTCATACCAAGAAGTGTCTGAGGTCAAACGGAACCTAAGACCTTCCAACTCCAGTCCTGTTGCTCTCTCCACTGTGCTTCCTAGATGCCCTCCATCCAGTGATGAGGAGCTCACTACCTCCTAAACCAGGCCAGTTAGTGAAAGATATTGGGGCTTGAACTGGGCCTTAAGAGTTTCAAAACATTAAAAAAAAAGTGGAGAAGACAAGAGCAAAAACCTGGTGGCCAGATTGCTTGGGGCAATGTCAAGGACAAGGAGGTGACAATTTGATTTGAAGATATATATTGTGGTATAGTGGGTGGTAAATTTAGATGTCTAGGTTGGGATCAGATGGTGGAGATCTTAAATGCTGGGCAAGAGGAGGTTGGATTTAGAGGGAGCGCAGTGCAGTGGAAATGAGAAGTGGAGCTGGTGGCCCTGAGTTTGAATCTTCCTTTTACTGTCCTATTTACTATCTATGGGACTTTGGATAAGTCACTTATTCTCTCTGGGCCTCCGTTTTCTCATCTGTAAAATGAGGGGGTTGGACTAGATGACCCCTAAGATCCTTCCCAACCTTAAATCCTGTGAACTAGGAGCAACGAGTAGGAGCTAAGAGAGGCAGATAGAAGCTTGACTGAGTGAGCAAACAAGCATTTATTTTGGGTCTACTCTTCGCCAGGCTTGATTTAGGAAAAAACTACCGTGGTCCTACTCTCCAAACACCTTGGACTGTATCCTTGGTTCTGAGAGATGATCTTCACCTCATCTTTCTGGGGACTCAGACATCTTGGACATTGCCTGGGAATATTTTCTTCCTGTCCTACCCTAGCAGATACCTTCCTACTTCTCCACCCTCTTTTCCAGCCCTGCTTTATGTGTAGTCGTTTCCCATTTGAATGTAAGCTCCTTGAGAGCAGAAATGGTCTTGATCACTTATATTTGTATCATCAGTACTAAGCATGGTGTTTGACATGTGTAAGTACTCATGAAATGTTCTCTCTCTGACTCTGACTCTGGCTCTGGCTCTTTGTCTCTCTCTGTTTCTATCTCTGTGTGTCTCTGTCTCTCTTGGTCTCTGCCTCTGTCTTTCTGTTTCTCTATCTGTCTCTGTCTCTGTCTCTCACTCTCTCTCTCTCTCTGTCTCTGTCTTTCTGTCTGTCTCTCTGTTTCTCTGTCACTCATCTGTCTGCCCATCTGCCTGCCTGCCTGTCCATCCATCTATCCATCTATCTAACCAACAGAAAAAAATGGAGAGGGAGACTACAGAGAGTTGTAGGTTCTCCTTCATTAGAGAGAGATCTTTTAAATAAATATTGGATGATCATTTGTAAGAAAAGTTGGAGAAGAAATTATTATTCAGATGTGGGTTCTATTTTCTAGTAGGTGACCTTTGGGATTTCTCCCAACTCTAAGACAATATGATTAGGGAGGAGGGGGACAGCTAGGTGACTCAGTGAATAAAGTGCCACGCCTGGAGATGAAAGGTCCTGGGTTCACATCTGGCCTCAGACACTTCCTAGCTGTGTAACCCTGGACAAATCATCTAAGGCCAACTGGCCAAGCCCTTACTACTTTTCTGTCTTACAGTGGATATTTAGTATCAATTCCAAGACAGAAGTTAAGGGTTTAAAAAAAAAAAGACTATATTAGAAGCCTTGAATGTTAGAGAGTTGGAAAGGATCTTCAGTTGAATCAATTAGTCCAACACCCTCATTTTAAAGCTGAAGAAATTGAGACCACAAAGGAGAAGTGACCACCTGAAGTCACACAGGGAGTAAGTGCCTGATATAGTAAGAAACAGAGACACCCCCTGACTGACTGTAAATTCGGTGTAACCTTTGACCATGTACTTTCTCAATTCTTTCATTATAAAGATTCTCTGAGAATTTTTTCCCAAATGCTGAGGGAGAAAGAGAAGAGAGATAGAAATTGTGAGAGAAACTGGGGAAAAGAAATGGGATGATCTGTCATTTGGAGAAGGAACCGACTGGTCTCAAAGATAATTATGCCAAACGCCTTTTCTTTTCTTTTTTTTCTGAAACCCTTACCTTCCATCTTAGAATCAATATTGTGTGTTGGTTCCCAGACGGAAGAGCAGTAAAGACTAGACAATGGGGCTTGAGTGACTTGCCCAGGGTCACACAGCTAGGAAGTATCTGAGATCAGATTTGAACCCAGGATCTCCCATCGTAAGCCTGTATCTCTAACCACTGAGCAACCTAACTGCCCCCTAAATGCCTTTTCAATAGCCACTGACCCTGCCTCCATGGTTTAGAGGCTGAGTGATCTTTAATAATATCCCTCCTCCTTCTCATAAGAACAGAGACTGGCTTAGGGGAATTGAAATAGCTTTATGTGGAAACCTTCACTCACCCTATAAGATTGATCCTGAAGGTAAGTCTGGGATTATTGGATGGGATGGAAAGGATTCCATAAGGAGACTTTCTTAAGACTCCAACTGCTAATATCTTCTCTTTGTAAAGTATTGAATGTATTTATTGTATGTATACATACATGTATATGCATGTGATTGTGTATGTAGACACGTGCATGTGAATATCACAGGTATCATTATGTGTGTGCCTATGTGTGCATTTGTACAGATATCTATATGTATGTAATAGTGTTTCCTTCCCTAGAATGTAAGCACCGTGAGGGCAGGGACAGTCTCACTTTGTCTCTGTATCTAGCACAGTGCCTTACGCACAGAAAACGATAAATGCTTATTGATTGGTTGATCGTCAATATCTGGGACTGGGAATCGAGAGAGTGGACCATTGAGATGGTCAGTGGAGAATGTTGAGTCACAGAGCATCAAAACTTGCCTTTTTCCATATTTCTTTTAAGCTTTCCATATTTTTCAAAACATTTCCCTATTTCTATTTAAGCTTTTAGAAGGGATATTTATTTCAAAGGTACAGTAAGAACAAATGTATAAACAATGCCGCCCCTCACCCATCGACACATCACCACACCTGGGTGAGGCAATACTTACTCCATTTAGTTTTCTGGGAGGGAAACCACTCAAAACCCAGCTGAGTTCCCACATAGCCTTGGGCCTCCCATGTTCCTATCCAGGCGAAGCGTGACAAATGAGCCTCAGCCACTGCTGGGTTGTGTTCCAAATGTCAATCCCTATGGCTACTCTTTGCTCCGTGGGGCATTGATGCTGGAAAGATTTCAGAGCCCAGACTCAGTCCCCAAAGACAGGCCCTTTTATTAGTCTATAACCTTTTCCCTTACAGTGTGCTCTTTCACTGAACCCTATAAGTAAAAGGTGGTTAAAAATTTTTTTTTTATTTAAAAAAAAATATTTTTCTGGGAGCATCTGGGTAGCTCAGTAGATGAAGAGTCAGGCCTAGAGATGGGAGGTCCTGGGTTCAAATCTGGCCTCAGACACTTCCCAGCTGTGTGACCCTGGGCAAGTCACTTGCCCCTCATTGCCTAGCCCTTACCACTCTTCTGCCTTGGAACCTATATACAGCATTGATTCCAAGACAGAAGGTAAGGGTTTTAAAAAATATTTTTTCCATGTTTCCATGATTCATTTTCTTTCCCTCTCCTCTTACCTTCCCCCTCCTGGAGCTGGCAAGCAATTCCACTGGGTTGTACAAATGTTATCACTCAATACCTATTTCCATATTATTCATTTTTGTAATAGAGTACTCTTTTGAAACCAAAACCCCAAATCATGGACCCATATAAACAAGTGATAAGACATTTGTTTTTCTTCTCGGTTTCTACTATGAATAAGAGTTGTTGAGATTTCCTCAAGAGTGAATGAGAAAAAAAGAGCCCTAGATTGCTTATAGACTCAGAATATCAATACAGAAAAGGGTCTTAGGGGTCATCTAGTTCAATATCCTCATTGTACACATGGGGAAACTGAGGCCCCAAGAGACAAAATGAAGTCATTAAAGATCTCCTGGGGGGGGGGGGCTCAGAAGATAGAGCACTAGGCCTAGAGAGAGCAGAGGTCCTGGGTTCAAATATGGCTGCACACTTTCTAGTTGTGTAACTCTGGGCAGATCACTTAACCCCCATTGCCTAGCCCAGTGATGGCGAATCTTTTAGAGACTGAGTACCCAAACTGCAACCCTCAGGCTGGTCTGAGCCCCTGCCTTACCCCAGTCAGGGAAGGGAAGAAACTCTCCCATTGGGCTGTTGGTCAGAGGGGCAGGTGAAGTGAGAAATGTCCTCAGGCACCTGTGGAGAGGGGGAGGGGAGCAGCCCCATCCAGCATGTGTGCCATAGGTTCGCCAGCACAAGCCTAGTCCCTACTGCTCTTCTGCCTTAGAACCAGTATTTAATATTGATTCTAAGATGGAAAGTAAGGGTTTTTTTTAATCTCTTGGCATATTTCAGCAACCCTTTAAAATAATAATAATTTTTAAAAATTATTTCCTTTCTTCACAGCAACTCAGTGAGGTAGCTTGTTGAAATGTTATTCTCATTTTACAGATGAGGAAACTATGATACCCATTGAGGGTAAGTGACCTGCCTGTGGCTTCATAGCTAATAAGAGTTGGAACTGGAGGCAATTAGTTGGCTCCATGGATAGAAAGCCAGACTTAGAGAAGTAAGGACTTGGGTTCAAATTTGGCCTCAGACACTTCCTAGCTGTATGACTCTGGCCAAGTCACTTGACCCCCATTGCCTAGCCCTTATTGCTCTTCTGCCTTGAAACCAATACACAATATTGATTCTAAAACAGAAGGTAAGGGTTTAAAATTTTTAATTAAAATTTAATTTTAATTAATTTAACATTATATTACTTAATAAATTAAATGGATTTAAATGAACATTTTTAAAATTAAAAAAATTTTAATTGTGTTGAAACTAGAACCGAAGCCTAGATCTAGACTTCAAGTCCAATATTCCTTCCACTAATATTATATTATATTAACTTAATGTTGCAGCTCAGTAATGTAGTAGAGACTGCTGAGCCAATTCAACTGCAGACATAGCAGCTTTGTGACCCTGGACAGCATGTACCTGCACATTCTTGGTAGGGTTGTGGTGAGGATCAAATGAGATCATATTTATAAAATGCTTAGCACAGTGCCTGGTAAATAGTAGGTGCTATATAAATGTTAGTTATTCTTTTTAATGACATCTTCAGACTCCTCTCATTTCCCATCTCCATCCCCTGTCACTCTCCTTTGATTTCCTATTTTCCTTCATATTCCCATTCTCTAGATCCCTCCATCTCCTGGGCATTAGGGGCATGGAGTTGCTCTCAGAGCTGAGCATTCCTGTCAGCAGAACTATAAAGAACTCAGGAGCTGTGTAGAGAGAAGGTGCTCAGGGGTTGGGGAAAAGGAAAAAACCAAGGAGAAGAGGGTGAGGCAATGTCAGGTGATAGGGGAGACCTAGACAGGGACAATTGCATCTCTCCTTCCACAAAGGTTACTCCTCCTGGGTCAGCCCTTCCTCTTTCTCCTCTCAGAAAAATTCTCCATTCCCGGTGTGAGCTTAAGAGTGTGATACAAGGGGGCTGACAAATGGGGAGGCCTATGGGAAATATACTGCATCTGAAAAATGGTCAGAATAAGTTAGGTGGAATCACACTGAAGTCAAAGAGGTGAAGGGGAGGGAGGAGGGAAAGATGGGGGGGGAGAGAGGGAGGGAGAGAGAGAGAGAGAGAGAGAGAGAGAGAGAGAGAGAGAGAGAGAGAGAGAGAGAGAGAGAGGGAGAGGGAAAGAGAGAGGGAGGGAGGGAGGAAGGGAGAGAGAGACAGAGAGGGAAAGAGGGAGGGAAGAAAGGTGGAAGGAAGGGAGAGAGAAAAGATACAAAAAAGAAGAGAGGGAGGGATGAGAAGGGAAGTAATGAGAGAGATAAAGAGGAGAGAGACATACAGTGCATAGAGAAAGTAGAGGAGGAAGAGAGAGAGAGAGAGAGGAAAGAGAGGAGAGAGAAAGAGAGAGGATGGGGGTGGAAAAGAAGGGGAATGAGAGTAGAAGTAGTGTAGTGAGAGAGATAAAGGGAGGAAAGAAGAAAGAGAAAGAAAGAAGAGAGAAAGAAAAGGATAGGAGAAGAAAAAGGATGTTCTGGAAAAAAGAAAATGAGAAGGAAAGTAATGAGGAAAAAAGAAAGAAGGATAAAACCAAAAACAGGAAAAAGATAAAGAGGAGAGAGAAGTAGGGAGAGATGGAATAAAGAGACAGGAATAGAGAGAGAAGGGGGCAGAGAGGATTTAGAGTACAGAAAAGCAAAAGAGAGGAGAGGATAGGTAGAAAAAATAGAATAAGATGAGCGAGTAGAAAGGGAATCTTGAGGAGCCTGAAAAAGTCCTAACAAGAGCCCAGTCTCATTGAGGGCTGAAAATTTCCCACTGAACTGTCCCAACCCTGCGGCTCTCTCCAAGGTTCTGGCTTGCTAACCAGGAAACTGAAACCCAAGCCAGCCTACACATTGGCCCCAAGAGTACATGAGCTTCCAGCTGTTTGCCGAGGCCCTAAATCTTTGCCTATCCCTCAGCTGAGTCCTAAACTGTGGAAGGAGAGAGGAAACAATCCAGAGTAAGGAGTTTTCTGGAGAAAAAGCCCCCAAGAGAGCTGCCTCCTAACTTAGAATTTTATTATCTCAGAGCTCAAAGAGACTTCAGTTGTAAATTAATCCATTTCTAAACAGGAACCATCTCTAGAATATCCCTGAGAAGTGGTCATCCAGATGTTAATCCCAAGGATTCTGTGTCATGGGCACCCTTTGGCAGTCTGTTGAAACTTCCAGTCCCCTTCTCAGAATAATGTTTTTAAGTGTGTAAAATAAAATACATAGAATTACAAAGGAAACCAATTTTATTGAAATACAGTTATCAAACCTCTGCCCTATTTGAATATATCTGTTGATGAAGAACCCATTATCTTTAAAAACATTTTTTTTAGCCTTTACATTCCATTTTAGAATCAATACTATACATTGACTCTAAGGCAGAAGAGTGGTAAGGGCTAGACAATGGGGGTTGAGTGACTTGCCCAGGGTCACACAGCTAGGAAGTGTCTGAGGTCATATTTGAATCCAAGACTTCCCATAGCCAGGACTGACTCTATCCAAGCTGCTCTGGAACTCATTATCTTTTGAAACAATCTTTTTCACTTTGTTCTGATTGTTAGGCAATTTTGTCTCATGATAAGATGAAATCTGTCTCCTTACCTTTGACCTGTTGGTGAAAAAAAGATGTTATCTATGAATTCATAAAGTTCATTGTGACCAAATACTTTTTTAGTCTGTGCCCTTTTCCCTCCATGAAACATTCATAATTTTTTTCTGCCAGCATTAATTCTGGGGCCAGAATAATGCTTTTCAATGCATAAAGTAAAATATATAGCATCATAAAAGAAATGAGTGATATTTTCATGATTTTATATACTCATGTAAAATAGATATAACATGGTTTATTGTTCAGTTGTGTCCAATTCTTCATGATCCCATTTGGGATGTTTTTGCCAGAGATGCTGGAGTGGTTTGCCATTTCCATGATGGACTGGGTCTGGAGAGAGAACAGTCTAAAGACAGATGCATTGGGCCCTGGTGCTAGATGTAGATTTGTGCTAGATCTGCCATTCGCTTGATCTGTGAACTTGGATAAACGCTTCTCTTCTGGGCCTCAGTTTCTCCATCTGTAAAATGAGTGTTGTATTAGAGTAAGGGTTCTGAATCTTTTTGGTGTCACAGACTCCCTTTGGCAGTCTAGTAAAACCTTTGGATCCGTTTTCAGAATAATACTTTGGGTTTTAGTTTTTTTATTCCAAATTTTACAAAACTAAATAAACCAAGCATTTCCATGTGCAAAAAAAAGATTGTACATAAATGAAATACAAGTCTCTTAGATGTTTAGCTTGCTTTTCTTCATAACCACATAATAAATTCCACATGAAACTTTCAAAGCTTTCCTGCTTGCCTGTGTTTCTTTCTGGATATCCCATTCTCTTCTTCTTTGAAAAATAATAATAATTAATGTATTTAATAGAATTTATCTTCAAGTGTCCCAGCCCCTTTCTACCTTCTCACATCACAGCTAAAGTATCATCTGGGAGAGAGACATGTTTATACAACTTAAATCTTTCAAGTTTTTACCTTTCAGTTCCCTCTCAGGAGATAACATTCACAATTTTTTCTTCCAGTATTAATTCTGTGACCAGAATAATGCTTTTCAATGCATAGAATCACAAAATAAATGCATGATATACTTATGACTTCATATACTTATAAAAATTGGATTTTTTTTTGTTGTTGTTGTTCAGTTGAGTTCAATTCTTCATGATCGCATTTGGGGTGTTCTTGGCAGAGATACTGGAGTGGTTTGCCATTTCCTTTTCCAGTTTATTTTACAATTTTTTATTTTACAAATATTTACAAAAATATTTTACAATATTTTACAAATGAAGAACTGAACTAACCAGGGGAAAATGACTTACCTGTGGTCACATAGCCAGAAAATGGTCTGAGGCCAGATTTGAACTCATGAAGATGAATCTTCCTGACTCCAAACCCAATTCTTTATCCACTATGCCACCTCCCCAAATATCATGTATTTATCTATTTATAGATAAATCTATTTATATCACTTAAAACTGCACTGAGATTTTGGGGTTACAATTATTTAAAAAAACCAACCAACCAAAAGACTAATTTCACAAACTCTAAGGATTAAGAACCCCTAGATGATATAATCTCTAAAGTATCTTCCAGTCCTAACACCGCATGATCATATGGCGCCTCCATCAGAACAAACTTTGGGGTAGGGTTGACCATAGCTTTGGGATTAAGGCTAGGTGTGAGGTTAAGACCAAAGCAAGATGCCTTAACCCTTACACCCCTTACGCCCAACTCCTAACTCATCTCTAAACTATATATTCTGAATGCAGTGACAGGGGTAGAAAGCATTGAATATTTGGAACTCAAGGCCAGTCTTCAACAGTCCTCAGTTCTGGTAGCTTCTGGGTTTGGAGTCCTAGTTAAACCTTCTAGTGATTTCAGTGCCACAATGACTGAATTTCCAAGGGAACCGAAGGAAACTGGCTGAGCAAATAAGAATGGGGTCATGGGGGGGCAGAGGGAAGAGGGAAGCTTGGGAGAAAGAAGTTGGAGGGCACTGGGGAAACAAGGTTGCTGTAGAGGAAGCAGCTTCATCAGGGAAGGAATGGGAGAAAGAAGACATGATCTCATCTTGGTTCTTTCAACTTTTTCCTGTCCTCTCTAGGTGGGGCTAGGGGCTGGAACCATCTGAGCTATTTAATCCTCTCTGTCCCCTGCTTCACAGCTCTCTCTGCCCCTGACTGTCTCTGGACACACCAGCTGTTACCAGAGTCCCTTTGTCCAGAAGTGGAATGGGGGGGGGGGGGTGGCAAAGAGAAACTGATCCATCCATGACTGTAGCTTAATCCAGGGAAAATCAGCTAAAGTTTTGCAAAAGACTGAGGCGTCACCCAGGGAGACAAAGCTGTACCCAGGCAGCACCCAGCCCCTTGGTCCTAAACAGAAGCTGACTGACCAACTAGAACCTTCCTTTCCAGGGAGTCAAGGGCAGTTTGGGGTGGGTTGTCACAGATTGCAGAGCAGGCATTAGCAAGTCATCATGCAGCATGATGTTGTGGAAAGAAACCTGAATTTTGAGTCAGGAAACCTAGGATCAAATCTCAGCTTTGCTACTTTCTCCCCATAGAATCTTGGAGAATTCACTATACCCCCTCTGAACCTCAGTTTTCTCATCTGTAAAAAATAAAGGATCTGAGACAGCTAAGTGGCACAGAATACTAGAGTCAGGAGGACCTGTCTTGAAATCCTACCCTGGACACCATCTGTATGACCATGAACAAATCACTTAACTTCCTTGTGCCTCAGTTTCCTCGGATGTAAAGTTGGGATAATGAACCTAATTAACAGAGTTTAGGCAAAGACCAATTACATATATATATATATGTATATATATATATACATACACACACACATATATATATATATTTGTTGTTATTGTTCAGATGCTGTAGTTGTGTCCAACTCTTCATAACTCCATTTGGGGTTTTCTTGGCAGAGATACTGGAATGATTTGCTGTTTTCTTTTCCAGCTTGTTTGACAGATGAGGAAACTGAGGACTTTCTGTGAATCTATATGTTTATCTTTAGACAATACTCCGTTTCCCTCTAATCTGTAATTGTGGATAGAATAAGATTAAACCTGATTCATAGGTTCAGTTCACTTCCAGAGACAGACAGACAGATGGATAGATAGATAGATGGATGGATGGATTGGTTAGATAGACACAGACAGACAGACAGACAGACAGACAGACAGACAGATAGATAGATGGAAGGATGAATAGACAGATTTGTTCACCTCTTCTCAGGTCTCTTCTAACACTAACATTCTATGTTCAATGATTCTTAGAGTATTTTAATTGCCTTCTATATTCCTGCATCATGAATAGCCTGGTGTGGGAAAGCATAATGATATAGTTGCCTTTAAGCAGTTTATAACTGAACTAAGATTTCAAAACTTATACATAAAACAATTAGATAATTTAAAACAATTAGCAATTACTTATTGCTCAAATAGCTCACATTTATTTATTTTTAATCCTTACCTTCAGTTTTAGAATCAATATTGTATATCAGTTCCAAGGCAGAAGAGTAATAAGGCCTCGGCAATTGGGGTTAAGTGACTTGCCCAGGATCCCAAAGCTAGAAGTGTCTGAGGCTAGATTTGAACCCAGGACCTCCAGTCTCTGGACCTGGCTCTCAATCCTCTCAGTCAACCTAACTGCCCCAACTCACATTTATTTAGTGCTTTAAGGTTTACAAGGCATTTTACAGATGTATCTCAGCAACTCTTGAGAAGTTGGTGCTATTATTCTCTCTCTTTTTATAGGTAAGATAACTGAGGCAGACAGGTTAGAGACTTACTCAAGATTTACATAGCAAATAAATGACTAAGACTGAATTTGAATTCAGGTCTTCTTGATTCTAAGCCCAGTGCTCAATCTACTGCACCTCCTCCTAGCTGCTCTATAGATAATCTCTGTAGATAATAATGCATGCCTGGATACATAATCAAGTACTGAATGGTGCAGTAGAATCCAAGTATATATAATATACATATATTATATATATACATATATATAATAGATGAGAGAGAACTTAATGGGGAGTTTGCATGCTTGGGAAAGTCTTCATGGAGCAGGTGGAATAAGCTATCAATCAATCAATCAATCACTCAGCATTTATTTTCATAAGAATAGTCAATATTTATATAGTGCTTACTAGGTCCCAGGCAGGAAAGGAAGCACTTTACATTTGTTCTCTCATTTGATTCCCATAACAACCCTGAGATTCTCCCCATTTTACCCATGATGAGAGAAGATCACAGGCAGATTTGGTTCATGTGAGGAACGAGGGAGAAATTCCTAGCATAAGTAAAAGAAGAAATGGGCACAGTAAATAGAGAATGACAGGGAACAGGTCTGATGAAAGCAGTGACTGTGCATTGGAGCGACATGGTGAGATAAGATTTGAGGGGCAAGTTGGCTTGTGGCCAAAGAGGACCTTGAAGGCCACACTGAAGATTCTGGACTTGGTGTGATGGGCAGTGGAGAGTCATTGAATGTCTTTGACCAGGGGAGTGACTTTCAAGTAGGGTTTTAGGAACATTAGTGTGGCCAGGTGCTTTGGAGGAGGAAGAGATTCGAGGTCAATTACTTTTAGGGATTTTGGTAGGGCTGTGGTTCCATTAACCTTCTAGGGGTCTGTAGATGCATTTCAGATGGTAAAAAAAAAAAAATCCCATGCTTATTTTTGCTACCCTCTAACTGAAATTGAGCATTTCCTTCAATTGTTTAAAAACTTTTTTTTTTCTGATGAGCAGTATATAAGCTTCACCAGACTATCAATGGGGTCCACAACCCTCCAAAAGTTAAGAACTTCTGTTGTAGAGTCTTACTAAAGAATTCGAACAAAAAGATGTTCAGAGAACAACAAAATTTAGAGTCAGAAGGGGCCTTACTCACATCGTCTCAGGTAACTCCCTCATGTAGGAGGAAGAAGCCCAGAAAAATTCAGTGATTTGTTCAAGATTGCCTCGAGACAGGATTTGAACCTAAATCCTTCAGTTCCAAATATCGGTCTCTTTCTACCATAGCACCATGCCAACTCAGAGACTCCCAGCCAGCTAAATTGAAGAGCAAGATAAGAACAGATGGGACCATCGAGGTATGCAAGGACATGTGCCCCAGTCCTCCAGTGCTGCCCGTCTTCCTTGACTGGTAAGCTTAGTGGGGGTGCCCAGGTCTGCTGCTTGGGTAATGCCACCCCTGACTCTCTAGGATTAGGCAAGAAGAGGTCTCCCCCATCCTAAGGAGCTCCCTACTCCCCTCTGTGCAATGTTCCCCACCACCTTCCACCTTTTGTACAGCCTTCAGACAATTGCAACCTTAAGGTTAATAATTAACTTCTCTTTCACTTGGAAAAAGTGACCCAAAAGGAGATCTTGGAACTTGGAATTAATCAAAGCCTTTTCAGTCCCTCAGGAGCTTGTGGGAAGAGATTGGGTTTCAGGTGTGTGGGCATGAGGCATTAGGATGGCAGCAGGAAGGGGGGGAGGCTCGTCTGCTCCCTTTTTCCCAAGGTTGGCAAACTCTGCCACTCCCCAATTTGTCCCTTCCCCTGTCGTCCTAACCCCAAAGCCCAGCATCCATCCTTGTTTCCTACACATGACTGAAGCCAAGAACATAGCCACAGCACGAGGGGGAGCGAGTTCTCCTGCTTCTTGGGAAAGTCTTGCTCTTCCTGGCAGTCAGCCTAGCAGGACTGGCAGTATATGCCCTAACGTGGCAGAGATGGGGGCAGGAGGTGGGGAGGGGGAAGGATATGGCCCAGATTGGAGAACAAGAAAGAAAATGGTGGTGAATGGGGGACCCACTCAAGCAGTGTAGACCTCTAGGGGCTCCCACACCTCTGTGGTTCATGGGGCACTGGCTTGGGGTAGGGGGGAAGGGTGTTGGCCCAGGAGGCGGGGAACAGAGGGACAAGGAGAGCCAGGCTGTTGGTGCAGCCTGTCCTGAATGCCTAGGTAAATAACCTCATCCCACAGCACACATGTGTGTTTGCACAGAAGGACCTGAACTCACTCCAGGCCTTCCCTCTGTCTCCCCCCCACACCTGTCACACTCCACCCCATTCTGACCTTTCAGACCTTGTCACTTAAAGTAACCCAAGGAAGGGAGAGACAGCCAAAGGAAACCTTTTCCCCTCCTCCTTGTTCTTACCAACAATCTTTAGAAAGCTGGATTCCATTTCTAAGCTGGATTTTTATTCTGGTTCTGCCTGTGGGTCTGAAGACCTGGGTGGGATCCTCCTTAAACCTTCTTTTCCCAGAGTAGTTGGCAATTAGTTCGTTCATTCTCTGGCACTTTTTCTCTCCATAATCATGAATTATATGGCAAGGCAGAAGGGGGCAGGGGAAGACCTGGTCCCTGCATGTCTCCTTTTCTCACCTTCATGCCTGAAGGGATCCACTGCACCATCACAAAATGGCAGAATGCTGGAAGAGACCCGTAGAGATGGTGGAGCCCAATCTACCTCGTTTTCTCAATTCACTCCTTTGAGTTAAACATTGCCCCCCTTCTGGGCATTCTTTGGATCCTGGGTCAAGGAATGAGAGATTGAGTTCTTCATATTTTAGTGTGAATAAAAGTATGAAAGAATCATAGAAAATGTCACATATTTAGAATGGCAATGAACCTTCTTACAGGTCATTGAGTCCAATCTCTTCATTTTACTTATGAAAAAAATTGAGACCTAGAGAGATTTGCCTAGCTTCGGTAAGTGACTGAATGAGTGATCAGACCAGGTACTCTAGGGCCAATATTCGAGTCACTATTTTGTTTTTTGGTTGTTTCACTCATGATCAATTCCTTGTAGCCCCAGTTGGAGTTTTTTTGACAGAGATACTGGAGTGGTTGACCATTTTATTCTCCATCTCATTTTACAGATGAGGAAACTGAGGCAAACAGGGTATAATGAGTTGCTATGGGGCACACAGCTACTAGTTTGCTATTTCCTTCTCCAGCTCCTTTTACAGATGAGGAAACTGAGGCAAACAGGGTATAATGAGTTGCTATGGGGCACACAGCTACTAGTTTGCTATTTCCTTCTCCAGCTCCTTTTACAGATGAGGAAACTGAGGCAAACAGGATGTAATGAGTTGCTCAGGGGCACACATCTATTAGTTTGCTATTTCCTTCTTCATCTTTTACAGATGAGGAAACTGAGGCAAACAGGGTGTAATGAGTTGCTCAGGGGCACACAGCTATTAGTTTGCTATTTCCTTCTTCATCTTTTACAGATGAGTAAACTGAGGCAAACAGGGTGAAGTGACTTACCAAGGACACACAGCTAGTAAGAGTCTGAGGCCACATTTGAACTCAGATCTTCCTGACCCTAGGCCTGACACTATACTCTCTGTACCATGTAGCTGGTCAATATACCATGCTGATTGTTCTCTAAGCAGATAAGCAACCTATCCTCTTAAGAGGATGGGCAGTTAGATAGCCTCAGTCTAGGATAGGATTGACGAGAGAACAGGTTATTAGGAAGACCAAGAATAAAGTTTATTCATTTTACATAAGATGGTAGGAATCCTAGGTGTCCCAGTGGATAGCATTGGACTTATTAGCCAATCCTGGTCAAATTACTTATCATCTCAGCCTCAGTTTCCTCATCTGTAAAATGGAGATAATAGCTCCTACCTTACAGTGTTGTTGTGAGGATCAAATATAGTAGCATGTGCAAAGAGTTTTGCAAACCTAAACCTTGTTGCTGTTATCCAATGAGAGTTTTGAGGGGTCTGAAAAGGAATAATGAGGAATCCAAAAAGTTCTGTATTCGATTTTTATTTTATTTCTAGAATTCTCAACCTGATTTGATGTCAAAAATCAGTCCATCAGGATAGGTAGAAAGCTCAGTAGAAAGAGAGCCAGACCTAGAGATGGGAGGTCCTGGGTTCAAGTGTGACTTCAGATACTTCCAAGCTGTGTGACCCTGGAAAAGTCACTTCACCCCCATTACCTAGGCCTTTCCTCTCTTCTGCCTTGGAACCAGGAATGTTAAGATACATCACATAGAATGTCAGAGCTGGGAGGGACCTTAGAATATAGAATATTGTTAAGACATGGAACATAGAATGCTCTGGGTGCCACCCACAAAAAGCCAGTTGTTAAACATTTATCAACACATTCCTAGGTGTAGTACAATTAGAAGTTTCAGTTCTCTGTTTTGTCTCTGAGGCTAGAATAAGAGGAATAAGAGGAAACAGGTTAGGTTACATAGAAAGGCTTGGAGTTAGACTTCTGAAAACACTTCCTCATTTGTGTAGGCATGTGTGTGGTGTTGGGCTACTAGGATGGGTTATTCAGGAAAGAAAGAGAGAACCTTTTTTTTTTTTAAAAAGAAATAGATCAGGAGCCTGAGTTAGGAATGGTCAGTCCTTTACCACAAGGGCCTGCTTAACCTTGAGGCAAAAGGACAAACAAAAGTTCTGACTGGCAGAAGGATGGACAATACTGTTATATGATTTTTTTAAAAAATTGTTACTTTCTGTCCTAGAATCAATACTGGATATTGGTTCTAAAGCAGAAGATCGATAAGGGCTAGACAATGGGAGTTAAGTGACTTGCCCAGGGTCACACAGCTAGAAAGTGTCCGAGGCCAGATTTGAACCCAAGACCTCCCATCTCTAGGCCTGGCTCTCAATCCATTGGGCCACCCAACTGCCCCCAACAATACTATTTCTTGATGGTCTTTCTTGACTGAATGAGTAACGGGGGTAAGTCCAGAGGAGATCAGAGACTCTAGGACCACAGATTTGAAACTAGAAGGGACCCAGGAGAATTCAAATCTGTGCCCTCTAGCTCCTGATTCATGGGGAAATCGGTCTTGAAGGCAACCTGGTGTCTGTAAAGAGGAAGAGTGCGGATCTATCCACTGGGAGGCAGGATTACTGCCTCTGCCACTCACCTTGGCAATTTCCTTAATTTTTCTGAGTCTTAAGTTTCCTCAATTCTCACATGGGAATAATTGTAGCACTTCCTGCATCACAGGCTATTGTGAGGATCCAGTGAGGTCATGTCTGTAAACGACTTTGTTGAAGCAGTTCTATTCAGCAACGCAATTGATTAATTTCTATTAAGCAATATATGATTGTCTCATTATTATTCCCGTTATTGCTGCTGTTGGTGTGTCCCCCTCCGAGTTCGGCACCTTTTAAAATGTGTAGAACTGTCCTTCTCCAACGGGCCTCCCCTGGAGGTGAAGTCCTTTCCCCTCGGCTCCTTGATCTTGGTACCACATGCCCGAGACCGACCCGGAGATCCAGGCCGGAATGCATCGCCTCCTTTCACACTCTCTCCTTAGCCACGGCGCGTTTCCCTTTTCTAGTGCCTCGTCTGTGGCTTCCAGAGCTTGGCTGGGTCTTCTCAGTGCCCAATGACCCTGAAGCCCCTGAGCTCCCCCCTGCCTTCCCTGAGCCTGGCAGGGTACCTGGCCAGCCTCTTATCCCCCTAACAAGCTTAGCATCCCCTGCAGGGGGAGCAGGACTTTGGGGATGAAACTGAAATCCTTGTTCTTCTATCTTCCACAGACACCTCGGTCAACCTGAGTGGAGCCATGGGCAGCGCCAGCCCCGGCCTGAGTGCCCCACCACCAACCCGCCACCTCTTGCCTGACACAGGGCTAAGGACCAGCCTGGAAAAGGGGTCAGGGGCTGAGAGGAGAGGCTGGAGCCCCAGCCCCCCAGCCACACCTGAGCAGGGTTTGCCGGCCTTCTACCTCTCCTACTTTGATATGCTATACCCTGAAGAGGGAACCTGGGGTGGGAAGGATCCTGTCGATGGGGGCCGTGAAGAGGCCCCCAAGGAGCCAGAGCAGTGCCCCATCATCGACAGCCAGGCCCAGGGGGCTGGTCTAGACTACCCCCCAGGTAACCTGACCCTGGAAGAGCACTCATTAGAGCAAGTACAGTCCATGGTGGTCGGGGAGGTGCTGAAGGACATTGAGACTGCCTGCAAGCTGCTCAACATCACTGCAGGTGGGTCTCTGGGACACATGGGGAGGCTGGGGGCTGGGTGTTGGGGCAGGAGAGAGAAACTATCAGCCACTGAAGCCAGAAAAAGCCTCAGAGTGCTGGAAATGTGGGAGAGGGAGGAGGATTTCTCACCAAGTTTTGCCCATGTCCATCCCTACATATATCCCTTGATGGATACCCAAGATGGAAGCCTCATTCTCTGTCAAGTAGTACTCTTAAAAAAAAAATCAGCCTCATCTATGCCGCCCATAAACTCATTAAGTCACAAGGGTGAAAGGAAACTTGGGCCAGAATGTGGAATATTGGGGAAAGGTCATTAGAACTTAAAATGTCAGACTGTCAGAACTGGAGGGGCCTTAGAACATAGAACATTAAGACATAGAATGTCGGAGCTAGAAGGGACCAAAACTATAGAATGTTGTTAAGACAAAGAACATAGAATGTTTGGGCTGGAAAGTGTCTTAAAGAAGAGAAAGAACATAGAATGTCGGAGCTAGAAGGGACCAAAACTATAGAATGTTGTTAAGACAAAGAACATAAAATGTTCGAGCTGGAAAGTGTCTTAAAGAAGAGAAAGAACATAGAATGTCGGAGCTAGAAGGGACCAAAACTATAGAATGTTGTTAAGACAAAGAACATGAAATGTTTGAGCTGGAAAGGACCTTAAAATGTTTTTAAAAATATAGAATGTCAGAACTGGAAATGACTTTTAGGGAATCCAGTCAAATCCTCTTACTTTTTTTTTTTTTTTAAAGGAGGGAACTGAGATCCGTTATGGGAGCTAACTTATTGTCTCCTTTTATGCTCTCCCCATTTGAGATTTCTTTTCCATTGCAGTCCACTCTTGGTGCATAACCTAATAATGTTCCCCATTGCAGAGCTTGAAGAAGCCATCCCAGGCAAGAAAGGAATCCATTCCTTCAGCAGAACCCCAAACACAAAGCTGTCTGGACTCTTTTTTCAGTGCCTTCTAATTCATGCCACACCCCAGAGTTCCTCGACCCAGAGACTTTAGACTGGGCTAGTTAGTTCCAGAAGCTATGCTGGTCTCTGGTTAGAGTAAGGAGATCTCTGGGTAAGATTCCCGAGCCCTGTAACTTGGCAATTCTGCACGATCTAAGCAGTGTGGTGTGGTTGAAAGAGCGCTGGTAATGGGGTCAGAAAATCTGGCTTCAAGCCCCCACTCGGTTATTTACTGAGCTGGGTGATGTTGGGTCTCTTTGTGCTCTAAAGATCCTATAAAATGGGGATAAAGAATATGTGCCCTGCCTTGCTTGATGGGGGGTGGGGAGGAAGGGTGGACAGAGGTGTAAGTCAGAGAGGATCAGACTTAGTCACAAGAACAGTGCAGGGATCCCAGCTGTTCTGGGGGGCTCATGTGAGATCTTTACCTCTCTCAGCCCTGGTTTCCCTTTTTTTTTGTAAAATGAGACCAGCTGGCACCACTGAGGTCCCAGGAAATGCTGAAACCTTAATGCAGTTATATCAATGTGAGTTGTGAATTGTGTCAGACTGACAAGTTGGCAATTCCGGAAGGTTGTGTGTCAGTTTAGAGAAAGAGAATGCTGGAGGATCTGTTTTCTGTTTGTTGACACGGACCTGGGTATCTCCATGCATTTTGTGACTTCATTTCTCTTTCAATCATTTAATGCAAATACCTCTGAGTGGCTAAGTGGTCCAGTAGATAGAGCAGCAGGAATGGGATCAGGAAGTCTTTATCTTCTCAAGTTCAAATCTGGCCTCAGACATTTACTAGCTGGGTGACCCTGGGCAAGTCACTTCACCCTGTTTGCTTCAGTTTCCTCATCTGTAAAATGAGCTGGAGAAGGAAATGGCAAATTACTGCACTATCTTTGCCAGGAAAATATCAAGTGGGGAAGGAAGAGTTGGACATGATTGAAAAATGACTGAACAACAACAACCTGGGCAAGGTACTGGAGAAATGAAGACATATGTGATGAAGTATGAGCCAGATGAAATAGGAGATGAGCCAGGCTCGCTACCAGCTAGGGGCTCTCATTCCAATTAACCTTTACTTGCAGATATCCAAAGATGTACGGGTGCAGCCACTCCATTCTCTCCCCTTATTGCTGCTACTATCCCTTGCCTTTCCTCTTCTTTTTCCCCAGGATTCACCTTCGTATTTTTTTAAAAGGATTTCTTTCTTAGCACTTAAGGGATAGGAATAAAAACAAAAGTTTCATAGAAGAAAAAAAAAAGCCTGGGACCAAGCCTAAAATCACCTAATTAACCATTAATAATAGCATAAACTCTGAGCTCAATAGCTCTGCCCTTTCCATCCGATGATTATTGTTCCTATAATTTCTATTGTTATAATTAATAACAATTGTCATTCAATCACATCTGACTCCTGACTCCACATTTGGGTTTTGTTTTTTAGTTTTTATTTTATTTTTGGAAAAGAGTGGGGCTAGATAGCTCAGTGGATAGAGAGCCAGGCCTACAGATGGGAGGACCTGTGTTCAAATTTGGTCTCAGACACTTCCTAGCTGTGTGGCCCTGGGCAAGTTGTTTATTCCCCAATAGCCTCACCCTTGTGGCTCTTTGGCTTTGGAACTGATACTTAGTATTGATTCCAAAAAGAAAGAAAGAAAAGATACTGGAGTGACTTGCCATTTCCTTCTGCAGCTCATTTTACAAATGAGGAAACAGAGGCCAACAGAATTAAATGACCTACCCACAGTCACACAACTAAGACATTTTTGAGGCCAGATTTGAACTCATGTCTTCCTGACTCTGGACCACTACCCACTGCGCAATCTAGCTGCTCATTAATAACAATAACTTATAGCATGAATTATCTGGTGCCCTAATGTTTGAGAGATTGGTTTTCTTCTCTGCCTCCTTGTGCAGGAGGTAGTGCAAATTTTATTATCCTCATTTTATACATGAGGAAACTGAGGCTCAAAGAATAAAGTGATCTGTCCATGACTGCACAGCTAGTAAGTGTCAGAATCTGCATTTGAATTTGTGAAGTCTTTTGGGCTCCAAAATCCAGCGTTCTTCTCATCAAGTTGCTCTAAAGGAAACAATTTGAAAATCGTAGAGGACTGGAATAATATTATTTGTAGCATACTATTTATGTGGTATAGTCTTTATGTTGATAGATGTGTGTGTGTGTGTGTTTGTGTGTGTGTGTGAGTGTGTGTGTGTGTGTGTGTGTGTGTGAGAGGAGAGAGAGAGAGAGAGAGAGAGAGAGAGAGAGAGAGGATACATTGTAGTCTAGTATTTGTAGTATAGGTAGCATTACCCCCTGCCAATTGTTTTTCCTATCCTCCCAAACAATCATCTTTATCCTGACTCTGTTTATCCCTTTTAAAGCTTTCCCCTAGTTACCTTCCTCTTACATCTGCCTAATAGTCCTGGAAGAAATCACACACCACATGGACCAAGTCCACTCCAAAAGATGTTATCTGACCTCAGCAGGGCTCTCACCGCTGTATGGCTTCTATTCTTACTTAATTGACTCCTTCATGATGCCCACAGTGGCTATTCCAAAGTCTCTGCTCAAGCCTCTCATTCCTCTCAGCAGAGGACTTCATTTCAAAATATAAATCATTTTGCTATGACCGTTCTTTCTCCTGCCTCCCATTCTATACCTCGAAACCTCTTGTCATCATTTCCTATTCTCTTCTTTAAAACAAACAAACAAACAAACACCTCTTACACTCTCTTAGAATCAATACTGAATATCAGTTTCGGAAGCAGAAGAGTGGGAAGGGCTAGGCAATGTGGGGTTAAGTGACTTGGCCAGGGTCACACATCAGCTAGGAGATGTCTGAGATGGAATTTGAACCCAGGACCTGCAGTCTCTAGGCCTGTCTCTCAATCCACCAAGCCACCTAGCTTGCCCCTCTATCCTCTTCATCTGCTCCAGCCCCTGATGAAGAGGTGGCCCTTCTCACCAGGGCTAACTCTGTTTTTTGCCCATTTAGCCTCCTCTGCTAAACTGCCAGCTTGATTAGCTTTGCTACAGTTCCTAATTTTCAGTTCCTTCCTATCTATTGGCTCCTTCTCTGATGTTCATCAACATGGCCAGGTCTTCCTCACCCTTAAAAAACCCTGCCATCTCCTGAAGCTATTGTCCAATATATTTCTCCCCTTTCCTCTCCTCTCACTTCTCTGCTTCTCTTCTAATCTAGTTTCTAATCTCATCACACAATTGAGCTAGTCTCTTCATGTTTACTAATGGTCTTTTAATTACTTACTAGGATTAATTACTGACATTTCTCTCAGACCATAACTTTCTTGACTTTTCTAAGCATCTGATGAGCAATTCTTCCTTCTGGATACTCTCTCTTTTTGTGGTTTCTTTTCTTTTTCTTTCTTTCTTTTCTTTCTTTCTTTCTTTCTTTCTTTCTTTCTTTCTTTCTTTCTTTTTCTTTCTTTCTTTCTTTCTTTCTTTCTTTCTTCTTTCTTTCTTTCTTTCTTTCTTTCTTTCTTTTCTTTCTTTCTTTCTTTCTTTCTTTCCTTTCTTTCTTTCTTCTCTTTCCTTCTTTCCTTCCTTTCCTTCTTTCCTTCTTCCTTCTTCCTTCCTTCTTTCCTTTCTCTTTCTTCTTTCTTCTTCCTTCTTTCTTTTCTTTCTTTCTTTCTTTCTTTCTTCTTTTCTTTCTTTTCTTTCTTTCTTCTTTCTTTCTTTCTTTCTTTCTTTCTTTCTTTCTTTCTTTCTTTCTTTCCTTCTTTCCTTCTTTCCTTCTTTCTTTCTTTCCTTCTTTCCTTCTTTCTTCTTTCTTTCTTTCTTTCTTTCTTTCCTTTCTTTCTTTTCTTCTCTTTCTTTCTTTCTTTCTTTCTTTCCTTTCTTTCTTTCTTTCTTTCTTTCTACCCTTATCTTCCTTCTTAGAATCGCTTCTGTGTATTGGTTCCCACAGAAGAGCAGTAAAGCTAGACAAAGACCTGCCCAGAGTCACACAGTTAGGAAGTGTCTGAGGTCACATTTGAACTCAGGACTTTCTGGCTCTGGGTCTGGCTTTCCATTGCCTGACCCATCTAGCTGCCTCCTCTGAGTTTGAGTGCCCAGAGGGCAAATTCAAGCTGTCTGTGAGCCCCAGATTATGGAGAGAGTTTGAGGGAGAAAGTGCTTGCTTTGGGCAGCTGGACAGAGAGGTGGGACATACAAAAAATGTCTCCAGGTGCTGGGAAGAGGGGAAACAGAGCATCTCCCTGAGTGCCAGCTTTGCATGTGTGCCACATCTTCACCAACACTGTTAGGAGTTCAATGATCATCTCTAAGAGATCATTCCAGTTTATATATTCAGTCCTTGTCCCTCTCCTGAGCTTCAGGCTCATATCCCCAATAACCTATCTCTTTTCATATCACCAGCAGTTGTCAGTGACTGACTTCATAAATATTTAGTGATTGACCTGTTGGACATCTCCAGTTTCCATAAGGCATCTTGAGATTCATTCTACATGTCCAAAGGAGAGCTTATTATCTCTCCCCACCAACCCATCCTTCCACCTATTTTTCCTATTTCTGACAACTCCTCTAGTCCCTGAAACGTACAACCTCACAGTCATTCTGGACTCTTCTCTTCCCTGTCTCTTACCCCTCTGCCTATCCAGTTTCTAATTCTTGCCAGTTCTCTTTATCTCAACAACATCTCCTCTCTCCATTCCTTTCTCTCTACTCACATACACACAGCTCCCTAGTGCAAGCTTCATTCCTTCTAGCCTGGACTATTATAATAGCCTTCTGATTGTTCTCTTTGCCTCCAGTCTCTTCCCCTCTAATCCGACTTCCACACAGCTGCCAAAATAGTAATCCTTTTGAAGCACAGGTTTAATCATGGCACTCTCCTGCTTGAAAAATGTCAGTGGCTGCCTATTGCCTCCAGGATAAAATGCCCATTCCCTCATATGGCATTTTAATTATCTGACTCCTGTCTGTTTTCCAGATTCATCTTACATTATTGTCATTCAGTCCTTTCAGTTGGCCTCCTCCTGACCCCATTTGGGGTTTCTGGCAAGGATACTGGAGTAGTTTGCCATTCCTTCTCCAATTTATTTACAGATGAGGAAACTGAGGCAAACAGGGTGAAGTGACTTGCCTAGGATCATAGAGCTAGGAAGTATCTGAGGCTGGATTTGAACTCACATCCTTCTGATTCCAGTCCCGATGTTCTCTCCACTGCTTTACTTACTTCATCTCACAATAGTCTTCCTCATATTCTTTATGATCCAGTCAGACTGGTTCCCTGTACATGACATTCCATCTCAGTCTCTGTGCTTTGCCCAGATTATCTTGGCATTTGATCCTCCCTCACCTCTATCTCTTGAAATCTTCAGCTCCCTTTGAGGCTCAGCTCGAGTGTTACCTCCAACACAAGACATTTCCTGATTCTCTGGAGTCATTGAGGCTTCCTCTAAAATTACTTTTAATTTCTTTGTACATAGTTATCTGTTATTTCCTTCTTGAAGAACTAGGTTGTTTCCCCCCAGTAGAATGGAAACTTCTGGAGAGCAGGCACTGCTTTGTTTTTTTGGTCATTGTGTTCCCAGCCACTAGCATCATGCCTAATGCATAGATGGCATTTACCAAAAGCTGGTTGATTAAATGAATCACTTAAGATTTCTAGCTGAAGGGGTAGGGGGCAAAGAAATATTTATAAAGCACTAGCTGTGTGCCAGGCATTATGCTAAGTGCCTTCAATTAATATTTAGCCACTGGATCCTCACAACAGACCTACTAGGGAGATGCTATTATTATCCACATTTTAGCAGTTGAGGAAGTTGAGGTCAAACAGAGGGTTGAGTGACAAGGGAGACACGGCTAGGTTAGATTTGAACTCAGAGGGCATAGAGTGGATAGAGAGTGAAGCCTGGAGACTGGGAAGTCTGGGTTCAATTTTAGTCTCAGACATTTCCTAGCTATTATGGCTCTGGGTAAGTCACTTAACCCCAATTGCCTAGCCCTTGGAATTGATATCTCGTATTCTAAGATAGAAAGTAAGGATTAAAAATAATTTTAAAAAAAGATTTAAATTCAAGACTTCCCTGACTCCGGTCACCATTCTATCCACTGAATCACCAGCTGAATTAGTGAACCACCGAATCACTGAATAGCAATGAGGAAACTGAGGCAAATAGAGGTTAAATAACTTGTCCAGGAAATCTAGGTGGCATAGTGGATAGAACATCAGATCTGGAATCAAGAAGAGCTGAGTTTAAATCAGACACTCTCCTCTC
>NC_077228.1:271718371-271847243 GCF_027887165.1 Monodelphis domestica | reverse complement strand
CCACCCTCCCCACCTCCCCACCCCAGGTGCTCCCAGGGAGGTGCCTCTGTTCTCTGAACAATGGAGACAGGAACAAATTGCTTTGACACGGGCAAGAAAATGGTCTGATTAAGCAGGGGCAGCCAGGGCAGGTCATCAGAGCCTGGGCACTGGGCCCCTGGGACCAGGGTGTTCATTAGGAGAGCCCATTGTGTTCCTGCTGCCCCTGCCCCCCTGCCCACCCCTCCCTGCCAACCGCACAGGCAGGGTGGAGAAGAGAGGGGAAAAGATCCCCAGGAAGGGCCAGAGATCTTTCTCCCCCTTCCCTGCCTCTAAATCACAGGACCTCAGAGCTGGAAGAGAACTCGGTGGGGATCTGGTCCAACCTGTTCCCTTCGCTAACATCCCTGGCACAAGTTCCTCCGGGCTCTGTGTGATGAACTCCGGGAGCCGGAATCTCCGTCCTGCCTGGGCAGCCCCTTCCACTGTCAGATAGCTCCGAGTGGTGGTGCTGGGGGAGTTCTTCTGTGTATCTGCTGAAATCTGTCCATGCCCAAGACAGCCCCTGAAGGAGAAGCAGAATGAGCGGCTGCCAAGGGAGGCAAAGGACCCTCTGAGGAGATGCCCAGACCTCGCCGGCTCCATGCCAGGGTCAGGCCGGCTCTCCTCCCGGGTGCCTATTTTGAGTCAGAGACCGAAGGAGGGAGAGGGGGATTGCAGCAGAACTAGGTTAGCCCCAGGCACAACTGTGAAACAGACTGTTTATTTTTCTGCTCCCCTCCTTTCCCACCTGCCCTTTTATGTTGTAATAACAGAAACTGTAGACTGCTGGAGGCAGGGAGAGAACATCTTGTCTAGCACCTTCATTTTACAGATGAGGAAACAGAGGCAAACAGAAGTTAAGGACAGAGGTCTCAAGTGATAGAGATATTAAAAACAGCAGAGGCAGGATTCAAACTCGGGGTCCTTTAGCTCCAAATCCAGTATTATATCTGTAACGCTGATATTTCTTTTCTTTTTTTAAATTTTATTTAGTCAATTTAGAACATTATTCCTTGGTTACAAGAATCATATTCTATTTCTCCCTTTCCTGCCCCCACCCCTTCCCTTAGCCAACACACAATTTCACTGGTTATTACTTGTGTCCTTGATCAGAACCTACTTCCGTGTTGGTGTTTGCACTAGGATGTTCATTTAGAGTCTACATCCCCAATCACATCCCCCTCGACCCATGGGATCAAGCAGTTAACACTGATATTTCTATAGAAAGCCAAAATGTTTAATCTTGCTCTCAGGCCAGTGATCTCAGCTACTCTCTTTCCGGGTCAGGTGCAGGGTGTGATCTTCATCTTACAGATCAAGGAGTTGAGGTTCAGAAAGGCTGAATAAATTGAGGAGTCAGGAACATCCGAGTTCCAATTTGGCCTCAAACACTTACTAGCTGTGTGACCCTGGGCAAGTCACTTAACCTCAGTTTCCTCATTTCTAAAATGGGGATAATAACTGTTGTTTAGTCGTGTCCAACTCTTCATTACCCCATCTGGGGTTGTCAGGGCAAGGCTACTGGAGTGGTTTTCTATTTCCCTCTCTGCTCATGAGAGGGTAAGTGACTTCCCTAGTTTCCCTTGATTTGGACTCAAGAAGATGAATCTTTCTGATTTTAGACCCAGCCCTCTAGCCACTGCCCCAGGAATGATAAAAGCACCTCCCTTCCAACGCTGTTGGGAGGATCAGAGGAGAGAATATTGGCACGTATCTGGCACATACAGGTGCTGGATGAATGTCAGCTATTATTATGACTGCTATTATTCGAGGCCAATAGTCTTCTCTATGAGGTAGACACGAGTCCCTGGGCCAGAAGAGAGCCTAGCCAAGCTCCTTCCCACTGAAGACCTCCTGCCAGACCCCTTGGTCCGCTGGCTGGTTTCCTTTAATATAATTATACTATCCTGTAGCTCAGCTTTGCTTGCAGGCATTGAAGAGTTGTTGGGTGGTATGGCTAAGGGAAAAAGATCAATGATCTTGGAGGTGCAAGGTTCAGATCTTAACCAGTTTCCTCATGCATAAAATGGAAGGATTGGGCCAAACGATCTTGTCCTTTGCAAACCGACATTTTATTTTCTCATAACCACAGTCATCAGCATCTGTTTGTTATTGTTGTTCAGTCACTTCAGACTCTTCATGACCCTATTTGGGGTTTTCTTGGCCAAGATACTGGAGCAGTTTGCCATTTCCCTCTCAGGTTCATTTTGCAGATGAGGAAACTGAAGGACTTTGAATGCCAAATGGAGGATTTGATGTTTGATCCTGGAGGTGATAGGGAGCCACTGGAGTTTATTGAGTAGGGGGCAACATTGTTAGATCTGAGCTTTAGGAAAATCTAAATGGAGGATAGATGGAATGGGGAAAGATTTGAAGCAGACAGACTCACCATCAGGCTGGTGCAGTAGTCCAGGTGTGAGGGGGTGAGGGCCATCATCCAGGTGACAGTGTCACAGGAGACAAGGGGGCATTTATTTGAGATGTTGCAAAGGTGACATTTAGAATATGAGTGGTAAGAGGCAGAAAGGAGCTGAGGATGACCCTTAGGTTTCATCCAGCGTGAGGATTTGGAAGAATGGTATTGCCCTCAATGGTAATAGGGATGATGGCTCAGTGGATAGAGAGCCAGGCCTAGAGCCAGAAGGTCATGGGTTCAAAAGTGACCTCAGACACTTCCTAGCTGTGTGACCCTGGGAAAGTCCCTTATCCCCCATTGCCTAGCCCTTACCCCTCTTCTGCCTTGGAACCAATACATGGTTTTGATTCTAAGATGAAAGGTTAAGGTTTTTAAAATGTGAATAATACATTATCTTTTAATCAGTGTATTTATGGTTTTATTTTGGGGATTGGGTTTTATATGAATCTTTTTTTAAAACAATATGGAAGTGTGTTTTGCATATGTGTAACCCAGATCAAATTGCTTACCATCTCCGAGTGGGGAGAGAGAAAGGAGGGAGGGAGAGAGTTTGGGTCTTATAATTTTGGAAAATGCATGTTGAAAATTATTATTGCATGTAATTGGGAAAATAAACTATCTTTGAAAGGAAAAAAAAAGCTAATAATAACTAGCATTTAAGGAGCAGCTAGTGGATCAGTGGGCTAAGAGACATGTCTAAAGGCAAGAGGTCCTGGGTTCAAATTTGGCTTCAGATACTACCTAACTGTGTGACCCTGGGCAAGTCCCTTAACTCCCATTGGATGTCTCCTCTGCCTTAGTACCAATACATTGTATTATGAAAAAGAAGGTAAGGATTAAAAAAAAAGTAGTAGGGAAGTTAGGAAGGGGGAAAGAAATTGAGTTCTGCTTTGGAAATATTGAGTTTAAGATGTCTATTGGACCTCCAGCTCAAGATATCTAAAAGGCCAGTGGAAATGTGAAATTGGGGGATGATAGAGAAATTGGAGCAACAAGGTAGACCTGAGAATCATCAGCACTGAGATGGCCATTAAATCTATGGGAGCTGATGTGATGGCCAAGTGAAGTAGTGTGGAGGGAGAAGAGAAGAGGACCCAGAACAGAGCCTTGAGGGACACCTACACTTAGAGGGTGTCCTGGAGGAAGACCCAGCTAAGGAGACTGAGAGGGAGTAGGCTGGATAGGTAGGATGAAAACCACGAGAGAACCCAGAGAGAAGAGAATATCCAGAAGAGGGTGGGCAGCAGAAGGTGCCGGAGAGGTCAAGAAGAATGAAGATTGGGAAAAAGCATTGCTAACTCTGAAGAAAATAGTTTCAGGGGAACCATAGGTCAGATACCAGGCTGCAAGGGACTAAGGAATAAGAGTAGAGAAAGTAGAGGCTCCTGTTGGACATGGTCTTCTCAAGGGCTGAGCACAGAGGGGAGAAGACAGAGGATGAGAGCAGGGATGGAAGGATCTGGTAAGGGTTTTTGGAGAATAAGGGAAGACACGAACCTATTCATAGGCTGTTGGGAAGAAGCCAGTAGACTGGAAGAGACTGAAGATAAATGGAGATGACAGAAGGAGACAACCTGCTGGAGAAGAGGGTATGGAATGGGGTCTGTTGTGCAGATAGAAGGGTTAGCTTGGGTAAGGAGTAAGACCACCTGTTTCTGTGAGATAGAGATGAAGGAGGGGCTAGATATGAGGTGAGGAAGAAGAGAAAAGAGGAAACTCACAGTGAATGAACCCTGGGTTTTTTCCTGTGAAATATATGGCAAGGGGGAGAGCTGAGTGGCTTGGTGGATAGAGAGCCAGGTCTAGAGATGAGAGGTCCTGGGTTCAAATTTGACCTCAGACACTTCCTAGCTGTGTGATTCTGAACAAATCACTTAACCCTTTCTATTTTTCTGCCTTGGACCCAATACTTAAGTATCAATTATAAAAAAGAAGGTAATGGTTAAAAAAAAGGAAATATAAGACAAAGTTCTCACTTGAGAGAGTATGGGGAGGGAAAACCATGTGAAGTTTAAGGAGAGATGAAAAAGTTTGGAAGAGTTTCCTTGGAGAGTGGAATAGTGAATGGATAAAGGAGTTGTAGGATTGGGCAGCTAAGTGGTGCACTGGAAGGAACTCTGGGTCTCGAGTCAGAACAATCTGAGTTCAAATGTGGCCTCAGATACTTCCTAGCTGTCTGACCCTGGGCAAGTCCCATCACCCTGTTGGCCTCAGTTTTCTCATATATAACATGAGCTAGAGAAGGAAATGGCAAACCATTCTAGTATTTTTTTTTCAAGAAAACTTCAAAAGCAGTCAGAAAGTCAGACATGATTGAAAATGGCTAAATCACAAAAAAACATAAATTTGTAGTGGACCCAATCAGAGTAATTGTGTGGTTTTCTTCTCTTATGTAAAGCAGCAGATGTGTAGGAGCAAAGGCAGATGGGAGTCATCTAAAGCTGAGATTTTAGTAGGATGCAATCAGCATTGTGTTACCTGAGTCCTTCATAAGTTTTCAATTTGCATCTATGGCATCCAGGAACAGTGTGGTCTAGTGGACAGAAAGCTGGCCTTCAGAATCAGAGAGTTGTGGAATCAAGACCTGCCTTTGTTGCATAATAATGGCTGAAGGGCTCTGGGCAAGTCTCTAAATTTCAGAGAAGGTAGAAGAAATTATATTATCAATAAAATCACAACCCCAATCCCATCTCTCCTTAAGTCTCCAGGCCCATCCAGGTTTCCATGGACACTCTCCATTGAGTCAATATCAAATGAGCATCCAGAATTGACTCCAAACATTGTCTGATCAGGATGAAATAGAGTTGTTCTGAACAAGATTTCTCTTAATGAAGCCTGAGGCTCAAGTCATTTTTGACTTCCCCGTGCCATGCCTTACACTGGATTTTCTTCAAAACCCCAGATCTTTCCCCACCCTTGAACTGCTGCTACATAGCTATTTTATACTTTTTGATTTTGATTGAAATTGATTTTTGAATCTGTGTAAGATTTTAAATTTATTCTTGAGAATTTTAAACAGGGAAAAGCTGAAAAAACCTTCAACACCCAGAAGAATAAATCTTTGGTGCTTGAATTGCATGTGCTCTGGTAGCCTTTGGGGGAAGATATCTTTCTTAGGGGCAAGGGAGCTATCTTTGAAGGGATCCTTCAAATCATAGCATGAATGTCAATAAGTACTTCATAGAATTGGAAAGGATTCCAGAGGTTTTCCATTGTTCACTCATTATGTGCTCATTATGGGCACTGAGAAAGATACAAGGAAGATTAAAAATGTGTGCCCTGGGATGGCTAGGTGGTTCAGTGGATAGAGAGCCAGGCCTGGAGACAGGAGATACTGGGTTCAAATCTAGCCTCAGGCACTTCTTAGCTCACTTAACCTTAATTTCCTAGCCCTTAGGGCTCTTATGCCTTGGAACTGATACTTAGTATTGATTCTAAGACAGAAGGTGAGGACTTGAAAATAAATAAATAAAAATGCATTAAAAAAGGCAAAAAATAAATAAAAATGCACCCCTGCCTTTAGGGGTCTGGTTGGGGAGATAAGGCATACCTGTGTCCTGTGAAAAGGAAAAATAGATGTTGGGGAACAAGGAAGGGAAAAGGTGTAGAGAAGCCTCAGTACCCTTCCCCAAGCAGAGGCATTGTAGTCTCAGGAACTGAGAGTAGAACTTTTCCCCCCAACAGACCCCAATGACTGGAATCCTGGAAATGTGCAGAAGTGGCTGCTTTGGACGGAGCACCAGTACCGGCTGCCTCCAGTGGGCAAAGCCTTCCAAGAGCTGGGGGGCAAGGAGCTGTGTGCTATGTCAGAAGAGCAGTTCCGCCAACGCTCCCCCCTATGTGGTGATATTCTGCATGCCCACTTGGATATCTGGAAATCAGGTAGGCATGGGCAGGGGGTGAAGGACAGTGGGACAAAGGCTGGGCTATAGCAAACCCAAGGGGCAAGGGTTCTAGGCACTCTACTGCTCTTCCTCACTGGCCACTGCTAACCACGGTGACATTCTACCCTATGTTGACCCTTATCCTGGAACAGAACATACCAAGAAGATATATCTGGGCTCCAGGTGGGAAGTCATTTACTCTCTTCTAGGGAAAAGAGACAAGTCCTTTGATCTTGCCCCCCAAACCCATCTCCTGTGTCATCCCCATTCCCTGATATGGTGGATAGAAGACATTGAGCTTGCAGTCACAAGGATCAGGTTCAAATCCTACCTCAGTTAGTTATTAGCTGCATTGATTCTGGGCAAACCATTTAACTTGATTTCCTCATATGCAAAATGGGAGAGAAGAGTTGGATTGGTCCTTTCCAGTTCTAATTTTGTGATCCTCTGATCCAGCCCTACTTGGGGTCCCTTTCCCAGTCCTAATTCCATCTCTATCCCCATCCTCAGCACTAACTCCTGTCCTGTCTTATATCCTGCCATGTACTTCTGACCCTTAAGTCCCCACAACCATTCTAAGTCATCCTCCTCTGGACAAACTCCAACATGCCAATATTCTTCCTAAAATGGAGCCCCTAGAACTGAACCTCCTTCTTTCAGGATACCACATCTCTTAGTGCATCCTAAGATCTTATTATTGCTATCCACATTAATAACACACTTACTTTGAGCCCTGCAGTTCAGTATGGTCCAGGAGAAAGAAGGCTGCATCTGAGACAGAGGACTTGGGTTCCAATCCCACCTCTAATGGGGTAAATTTCTTTACCTCCTGGCCTCAGTTTCCTCATCTGTAAAATAAGAGGTTTGGACTTGATGGCCTCTGAGTTTCTTCCAGCTCTTGGAACAGGGTTCTAAGGTCCCTGCCTTCCTCTTCCCTGACACTCAGGCTGGTGTCTCTGTGATTCTCATCAAGCCCTTCCTTCTGCTACAGCCGCCTGGATGAAAGAGAGAACTTCAGGAGCTCTGCATGTCTGTGGTGAGACCCTTGGGAGGCTTGGGTTTAGGGAGGTAAGGGGTAGGGGAGGGGGTGCAGACAAGCCAAGACAAACCGGGAGTCCTTCTAGGCCCTCCAGGACTCAGTAGTCTATCTCTCCTCCAGCAGTAGGGAGTGAGGAGACCTGGAACAACAATGAAGTGGACTCTTCCTGCTCTGGCCAGCCTATCCATCTCTGGCAGTTCCTTAAAGAGCTCCTGCTCAAACCACATAGCTATGGCCGCTTCATCCGATGGCTCAATAAGGAGAAAGGTGAGTGGAGAATTCTCAGTAAGAAGAATGGTGGCAAGGGCCATGTTGGGCATTGGGAAATCTGAAGGCAAGTAGGACCCCTAAACAAGAGGCTAGAGGAGAGGAGGGGATAATAAGACTTCAGGGATGGGAAAGGGGCGAGAAGACATCCTCAGTTTCTTCAATCCATGCTTTTGGAAAGTTCTCAAAGCCTTAGCTATCCTGGTCTTCCTCTTCTGAAAGTTCTCCTGCTTCTCAGTATCCTTCCTTCCTAAAATTTAGCACCAAGAACTGGGTACTCTGCATAGACTCTAAACAGGCAGAATTGATCATCTCTCTCTCTCTTTTTTTTTTTTGGTACTTGGCCTCACTTAATACAATCTAAGATCATGTTAGCATTTTAGGCCTCCATATCACAATTCTGACTCCTATCGAGTTTCTAATCTAATAAGACTCCCATATCTTTTTCACACAAACCTAGCCATGCCTCTACCATCATGAGCTTATGCAATTGTTTTTTAGACCCAGATATGACTTTGCATTTATCACCACTAAATTTCATCTGATAAGACTTGGTCTTATATTTTAGAATTATTGGAATCTTTTTTAGGATTTTCTGATTCTGTAGCTACTTAATTCAACAATGTGTCATCTGCAAATTTGCTAAGCATGATATCTGTCTGTGCCTTTATCCAAATCACTGATAAAAAAAGAACAAAACAGAACCAAGGACAGATCCCACTAGAGACTTCTATTTACATTGATTTATACTTCATTATATCTGTGTTCTCGGCAAAGATCCTCCTTCCAACAAGGAAAAAAGAAAACAAACCTATTCACACCTTCTCATCCTGTGTGTAATACTTATCCATGTTCTACCATAAATTATACCAGAGAGATTTTCTTGACTAGATCTCATTATTATAAGGGCAAAAGGGTACTATCATAGCCCTTGGGCACTCACTGTCTGTTATCCTTTGGTCTCCCTGCATGCCTAGCTTCACTCCACCTCCTTTACTGGTCATACAGCTTTTTGATTTTCTATTTTACAAGACATAGTTATGACCAGTATCCTTCCCCTTCCACTCCCAGAGAGCCATCCTATATAATAAAAAGTATTTTTTTAAATCCTTACCTTTCTTAGAGCCAATATCACGTATTGGTTCCAATGCAGAAGAGTAGTAAGGGCTAGGCAATGGGGGTTAAGTGGCTTATCCAGGGTCACACAGCTAGTAAATGTCTGAGCCCAGATTTGAATGCCCTATCTGCTGTACCACCTAGCTGTGTTCATGGCATATTTTTTTTCTGGTCTTTCCTTCACTCTGTATCAGTTCATACAAGTCTCCCCATGTTTCTCAGAAATCCTCATAGTTAGAATTTCACCTTCATATTACACTGCTGTTCAAAATTTCCTGGTCAATGGCTATTCACTTTTTAGAGTTGTTTTTCCCCAGCTACCACAATAATTCCTGCTTGGCTTCTTATTCTTTTTTTAAGTTCTGATTTAGTTTTTAGTTTTTGTTTTTGCTTTAACAAGTTACTGTTTTGACAGCTGCTTTGTGAATGATCCCACACATCAGTAACCATCCATTTTCTGTCCGTTCAGTTATTGCTATTTTCAGAGTTTTTGAAGGATTATTTGGTACTCATCTTCTTGAGTAACATATTCATGATATATGTTTTTTGTGTAAGCTGCAAGCTTTCAGCCTTTTTGGTTTCTTGATCCTGAAGCTTATTTTCCAACATATTTTCTACCAGCCTCCGCTATGCTGACTATGACACTGTAGCCAACAAATGTTAAGTTGTCTTTTATTGTTCAATCCCATCAGTTGTGACTCTATTTGTGTTTTCTTGGCAAAGATATTAGAGTGGTTTATCATTTCTCTCTACAACTCATTTTACAGTTGAGGAAGCTGAGGCAAACAAGGTTAAATGACTTGCCCAAGGTTACACAGCTAGTAAGTGTCTGTGGCTAGATTTGAACTTGGGAAGATGAGTCCTCCTGACTCCAGGACCAACACTCTCTGTGTGCTACCTAGCTGCCCAACAATAACAACAAAAGTGATATTGTCATATAATTACTCTACCTCTTTCCTCTCTCTGCCTCTGATGTTATCAATATATAAAATGTTTTTATTTTCATGTTGATCTTTTTTGCTTATACTCGACATTAGCAATGCAAGGGGGTTGGCTTCCTGTCTCTCACAAAGCCAGTTTTTGTTGCCTTTGCCCCACATGACAAAATTAGCTTCATCTTCTATTTGATCTTAAAAAAAAACCAACAACCAAATAACCCTTACCTGCCATCTTAGAATCAATGTTGTGTATAGGTTCTAAGGCAGAAGAGCAATAAGGGCTAGGCAATGGGGGTTAAGTGACTTGTCCAGGATCATACAGCTAGGAAGTGTATGAGGCCAGTTTTGAACCCAGGGCCTCCTGTCTCTCTGTCTGGCTCTCAATTCCACTAACCCATCTAGTTGCCACCCTTCTATTTGATTTTGCCAAGGAGAACCCACACACCATTCTCCCAATTAGCTGCAACTTCCTGATATTTTCCAGTTACCTTTATTGTGAGCATGTGAAGATTGATGTAATTAATTTCTTCCCAAAAATTCTGATTAATTTCCTTCAGGAGTGATCCCTCCTGGTGATTACTGGACAAAGATGGCACATTCAGCAATTAGGAGAGTTATAGGTAATCTAAAAATAGGCCTTTCCCCAATATTCTGCCAGCCTCACTCACTACAGGAGAGGAAGGGGCCCATATGGAACTGAGGACCATTTTGTGCTTTTCCTTTTTTTTTCAAGGGTTCCCAGGTCATCACCAAAATATTCAGCATACTGGCCCTCATTTGTAAAAGGGGGACCCTGGAGAAGGAAATGGCAAACTGCTCCAATGTCTTTCCCAAGAAAATCCAATGGACAATGTCCATGGGGTCAAATAGAGTCAGACTCGATTGAACAACAACATCATGAACTCAAGTAGTGAAAAGGATGTAGGTAGAACTCAAACTTGGCTTTGAAGAATGGCGGAGATTCAGCTTACAGCAAGAGCAACTGTAGGGAACCATTAGAAGAAGCTTCTTGGTGGAACAGGTTGAAGGAATGCCAAAATGCATAACCAAGAGAAAATATACAATTTTGCCCCATCCTAGAAAGTGGATTTAAAGGAAAAGGGCAACCTGGGAGTTATCCATCCTTAGTGGTTCAGATATAGTTTTGCCTGAAGGCACAAAGATGGACTCATAGACTTACGAGACTGGGGATACTTTTAATTTGCTTAAGGGCAGTGGAGGTTTAGGAGGAAAGAATATCTGCCCTCCCCTCCCAATCAGATCCCTCCTTTGTTTCCCTTCTGTAGTTTGGTCTAAAGCAAAGACCTTGGTCTGACTCTCCAAACACCTCCCCCAACCAAAATTCTCAAACGGATCTAAATGAACTCCATCTCTCTTTCCTTATCTCTCTGTTCTTCACCCTGGTCTCCTACCCTGATTCCTTACATTCACATCACAAACATTCTCCAGGCATTTTCAAGATCGAGGACTCAGCCCAGGTAGCCCGGCTGTGGGGCATCCGCAAGAATCGCCCGGCCATGAACTATGACAAGCTGAGCCGCTCCATCCGCCAGTATTACAAGAAGGGGATCATTCGCAAACCTGACATTTCCCAGCGATTGGTTTACCAGTTTGTGCATCCTGTCTGACTGGGAGCATCTCTGGGTACCGGCTGGGAGCCAGAAGAGGGACAAAGCAAGACTGGTGCCCTGATCTCATCCCACTGGCTTACCTCTCCCTCAGCTTTGCCCCCCCAACCCCATCTGAGGCTCTGCCTACTCTACCCAGAACCCCCTGTCCTGAGTCAGAGCCACTGGGAACTGCGCTCAGGCTAAGGGGACTGGTAAGGCTCCACTCTAGATTGGCTCCTTGCCCCAGCTCAGAGCTGAGCCCTGTCCAAGGTACAAGGGGCCTGTGTTGGGGAGGGCTTCTCTTTGAACAAGCACAAATATATTCCTTGGGGACTGGAACCCTCTGAGGGTGGGGTCTTTCTCTGACCAAATTGCTGACCTGACTCTCCTCAAAAAATGTTCACCTGCTCCCATACTTACCCATGAGGGAGAGAGAACACACACACACACACACACACACACACACACACACACACACACACACACACACACACACACGAACGCACAGGAGTCCCTGGGACCCAAGACTTCCTTGGAATGACCTCACAAGGGAGGACTCTTCCAGCTCTTCCTTGTTGCTCTTCCCATTCCCTAGGACCTCCCTGGGACCCCAGCCCAACAAGAGTCTCCCAGGGCTCCTTGCTGCCAGTTATCAGTCTCTCTATTGACAATTCATCTCATAAAGGTTCACTGGGAACCTGGTCTGTGCTTGGGCTTGGTAGGGGTGGGGGTGGGTGGGAGGATGGGTGCTAGGGAAATCCAAGGCTCCTCCTTGAGTTGAAGGAAGTTGCAGTCTCATTGGGGAGGTGCCCACATATACATATACATACATGTGTACAGAAATAAAAAATGGCAATCCAGGACAATATGTGCCTAAGTACAAGCTAGAAGGATTTAAAGGAGGGAGGCAAGGAGGGGTAGATTGTCTGTGCTGGGGGAGAGAGTTGCCAGGGAAGGCTTTTCAGAGGAAGAAGATGAGGGGGGCTTAAAGGATGAGTTGGAATTTGGAAAGGAGTTTGGGAGAATGGGGGTGTATGGGCCAATGCAAAGACATAGAAATGAGCATGCTAGGGGGCTGAAAGGAGAATCTGCCTTTTTTTAGCTCCAAGCCTGGTTCCCCTTGAATCTCTGGAGTTTGATATAAAGCTAGGATCTGGGGTGAGGTGAGAGGGATCATTCCCCAAGACCAAGGATCAGGGTGGGGAAGAGGTCAGACCAGTTTTTCTCCTACTTTTCCTCCCCAGCATAATCCTAAGAATCCCCAAGCCCGAACATCCTACCCAACTGACCAATGTCTGCAATTATGAAAAATGTAGGTGCCTCTCTGTCTAAAACCCAATACATACCCTTGTCAAAGGAAGCTTTTATCATTGAAAACCTTTGGGAGGAGGCAGTATGGTAATTCAGTGGATAGAGAGCCAGGTCTAGAGATGAGAGGTCCTGGGTTCAAATTTGGACTCAGATACTTCTTAGCTGTGTGAACCTGGGTAAGTCACTTAACTCCCACTGCCTCATCTTTTAAACTCTTCAGCTTTAGAACAAAGATACAGTATCAATTCTAAGATGGGTGGTGATGGTTTAAAAAAGAGAAAAAAAGAAAGCCTTTGGAAGAATATCTAGAGTGGGGGTTAGTGAAGAGATATGATTCCCCAGGCTTTTCCTGGCTCCAGAAAGGCATCACACCTCATATATGTGTCATATATATATATATATATATATATATATATATATATATATATATATATGTCACACCTTGTAAATGTGTCTTTCTTGACGGAGCCTCTGCAGAGGGGCTAGAGCTGAGCTCAGGTCAGTGGGATTGTCCTGCATCCCACCCCCAGCCCTACAGAGATTAGCTGTTTATTTCCTTTGTGAACAGACCTCGAGATTCCACATCCCATCAGGAGTGTTTCTGTGACTGTGTCTATTTGCAGACTTGTGAGGGTGGGAGTACTTATGCCAGCTGATAAGGTGTGAGTATGTGCTTGTGAGTGAGGAGGTGACAGGTGGAAATAACTGTGAGTATTAATGAGAAGGTCTGGGACTCTCAGCCTCATGGCAACCTGCTTGTCTAGGGGAAACTGGCTCCCTCCTCCTCTGCCCCCAAAGAATCAGAGGATCGTCGATTGGGAGCCTCCAAAGCCACAGAGTCCAATTCCTGCACTATAAAGGTGAGGGGATTGAGACCCAAAGAGATCCTGAGATTTACAGAAGCTGACAAAGTGGCCTGAACTAGACCAAGATCTGAACCCAAGTCCCTTGGGTCCAAATTAAGAAATGGAGTAGGAGCCAAAGTGAGCTTCGGAGTACTGAGGGTTAACCCCAGTTTCCTGGATAGTCCTTTTCTACCCCCTGGCAGTTTTATTGTTAAGGAAAAAGTTTACTTCTGAGGATGAACAAACAGACTGCTGGCATCCTCTGTGCCATCAGAATGGCTCCAACAGAGGGGTTGCCTCTGTCTCCGTCCCCTTTGCCTCTGGCCTCTCCCAATTTCAGAATCACACATTTGAGAAGGGATCTTAGCAGCCAATACAGGTCCCTGCTGTCCTGTCCTGTCCTGTCTGATTCCTCCACTCTTTCTTTGCACAATTGGTTTTCTTTGTCTACTCCCATTCCCTCTAGGGCCCATCTATAGCATCCCTGTCTCTGCCCCCAACAGGAGTTCTAGGGGATTCTCCCCCTTTCCTTGACCTTCGCCCCCTTCCTCAGACCCCAGGGCTGAGAACACCGAGGTAGAAAAGCTGTCAGGGATCTGAGGGAGGGAAGAGTCAATGGAAAAGGAAGGAAAATCAAATGGGCTGGAGAGAGGAGGGCATTAGAATGTGGGTGGGAGTTGCAGGAAGTGGAAGGAACAGGAATTGAATGGGAGATGTGAGGATGGAGGGGGGGCAGGTATAGCATATCCTTCCAGACACACAGAGGGGTACAGGAGACTATCTCACAAACTTGTTTTCCAGCCTTGGTCCCCTTGGCAACCCTGAGAAGAACCTACAAGTGAAGCTTGTATTAGGTCAGCAAACTGGGCTCTGCCCTCTCTGCCTCCCCTCTCCCCTGCCCCCAGATCAATTGCTCCATTTGAGCTCCCAAACCCTGGGCCCATGCCTCAACTCTTCAAAAAGAACCTTCTCCACCCCCTCATTTCCAGGCCCACCAAAAACCAAGCTCATATACATGAATAAAATAGTTTTGTCTTTATTCATAGATTTGGGGGGTTATCAAGGGATCAGGGGGTCCGATTGGGACCTGGGGTCCTTCCCCTCTATTATATCTGTTGGACAGAGAGGGGAGAGGGAACAGGCAGGTTGGACAAAGATGCAAACTCAGACTATGATGAAACAGCAATGGGATGGCCTCGTGTCACTGTATCTGCTTGCCAGGCCCTGTTCTAGGACCTCAGAGTTGACCATGAAGAGAACATTCTTCAGAGGTTTAGTGGGAGATGGGACAAGGGAAGAAAGGGAAGGATGGCAATATACATCGGGTCGCCTGTTTTCTCCTGCAACAGATAGCTTGGAATCCTGTTTGTTCCAGTGACTTTCTAATTCATGTGGAAGGACTCTTCCCTAACCAACTCCTCCTCACCAGTTTGGAGGCTGGCCTGGGATTCTTTTCAAGGTGACTGAAACCAGGGCCTCTGAATCTCCTTCGGTAGCCTCTGTTCACCCATGCATGGGGGTAAAGAGGATGACAATGGCCCTCATGGGAAATATCACTGAATTGTAGAACCAGACTCTTTCAGAATTAGGACTTTGCCTTAGTCACAAAGGACTGTGTCTACTCTTCTTGACTTGTCCAAGGGAACCCATAACTCTGGATCTAGTTTTTCTTTCTCGCCCTAACTCCTTCTTTGCTCCTATCCCTGGGGCTATCACTGGGAAGGATGCTCCCAAAGGTACAGAAACATCTCTAGGCAAGTCACTATTTGGAGAACTATTGCCATAAGAAACAATTTTAGCCAGGATGTAAACACTTTCCTGGCCACTCTGGAGGAAGGTGGTTGAGATAAATGAGAAGGGCAATAAAAACCAAAACAATCTCCCATTTTACAGGGGAGGAAACTGAGCCTAGAGAGAGGAAATAACTTACCCAAGGCCACTAAAATCATAAGCAGCAGCCTGGGAGTACAGCCAATGCCGAGTCCAAACCTACCACATTAATTCTTTCGCCCTGGCTATGTCCCTGGGATCATTTTACTTGAGTTGGGGAGGGAGGAGCAGGGAGTTAAAGGAAGAACCTGTGGCGCAGGTGTTGGGAACTGGGCAGGAAGGGAGGTGGCCAAGGCATCCTCATAGTAGAGACTGGTAGGATAGGTAGCTAAAGAGCTGGATGAAGACAATTGCCAGGCAGTCTACCAAACTTCCATCCCTGGCCTTGTCTGTGTCCTCTCTGTCCCTCTATTTCCTCTATGACACTTTTCCCCAATCACGCTTAGTCCCTGGGAATCTCAGAACTGCAGTCTCAGAGTTAGTAGAGGTTTCAGAGATCCTCTAGTTCTATTCCTGCCTGAATAAACCACCCCCATTATTATATCTTCCATAACTACTACCTCCTCAGGCAGCCCACTTTCACTCTAGAGCAGACCTAATTGATGAGAAGTTTATGCCTTTTGTTGAACTAAAAAATATCTTTCTAACTTCCATCCATTATACTTTGTTCCCTCTTGGGGCCAAGCAGGGCAAGTTGAATTCCTTTTCCAAATGACAGCTCTTTGGATACTTGAAGACAGCTGTTGGGTAGGTGCCACTAAGTCTGACCACCTCCTCATGATGATGCTTGGCACTTCCCACAGGTCTAATGGCATCTCCCACAAGAGGTCATCCAGCCTCTGCTGGTCCTTGAAATGATAGGATGGTAAAGCTGGAAGGGACCAACCAGTCTGACCCTCTTCTTTTCCAAGAGAGGAAACTGATATCCAGAAAGAAGTGACTTGCCTGGAGATACTAAGCAAATTCTTGGCAGAAAATGAGACAAGAATTAGTTACCTAACTCCCCAGGCCAGTATCTTTTCTACAGCACCACCTTGTCTCTCCATGGGCTTGCCCATGAGCAGAAACAGACTCTGAAGGAAAATCTCGGGTTTCTGGGACCCCAGGAGTGGAGGATATTCAAATTAAGATAAAGTCCAAGGTGTGTGTGTGTGTGGTGAGGATGGACAGCAATGAAGGAATGGGGCTACTCAGGTTATGGAACCATAGAAAAACACTGCTGGGCTTCTCATTCCCTAGCAGATACCCCTTAAGACTGGGCAAGTCCAGGGTGGAAACTAGTGACAAAGTCCCAGAAAAGCCAGAAGGAAAGCCAATATGGTAGCTCTCCTAGGACAGAGTGTGGGAGTGGGAACTTCTCAGCAGTCAAAAGGGATGCAGGCCCCCAAAACAATTCCCTGGACAAGAATTGAGGGCATGGAGAGGTTGGAGTCCAAAGCAGAAAGACAAAGGAGACTTAGAGATTGGACAAACAGCAATCCCTTCCCTTCCCTAACTAGAGAGAAGTCTCAGGGCCTGTCGGTAAGAGAGAGCGGTGTCCATGTCCCAAGATGCAGAAATATGCTATCGTTTCCACCAGGATGGAATAGGGAATATTGGATATAAGGAGGGGAGGAGAGGAGGAAACAAGAGCCAGAGCCCCACTCTCCTAATTGGCTTTAGGACTAACCAGGAGAAGAGTTACTTTTGGGCTCAGGAGCTGGCTTCTAATAATAATAATAGCTAACATTTTTATATCATTTACTAAGTGCCAGGCACCGTGCTAAGCGCTTTATGATTATGTCACTTGATCCTCATAACCCTGGGAGGTAGGTGGAATCTTGGGCCCTTTCTGCTTGTCCAGATGGGACGAATATGGGAAGTGTGTGCAATGTTGATGGGAATTTTCCTGAAAGGATGCTTTGAGTTTTGCAGGAGACCACCTCAAATTAGAGTGGAAGTCTAAAGCTGAAATCAGTAGTGAGAAGCAAAGTGGGAAGAGAAGATTTGTGGATGTGGGTGAAAGTTGGAGAGGGGCAGTGCACCTAATGGGTGCCTTTGACCCTAGGGAGAGGTCAGACTCCAATTAGGCCCCTCTGAGAGACTGCCACTGGGCATCAAGGGCTCGAAGAGTCTGGGAATTAAAGCTTCAGGATGGGTTCTAGGAAAATGATAGTCAAGGAATCCAGAGGCAAAATTAATAATAATAATAATAATAATAATAATAATAAAGCACTCTCTGGGAGTTCTTTGTGACCCTGGCTGCATAAGGGATGCTTGTCCATGGCCTCAGCTTCAAATTCCACTTCCACAGTTCCCACTGGCTCAGACCTCCATCTGCTTTAGCAGCAATAAAAGGGTAAGGGGGAGGGTGATCAGATGAAGAAATAAAGGCTTTTGATGCTAGCAGAATGGGCTTCTGTTTAACGTGCTTGAGGAGGAGGAGGGCTGAAGATTTCCAAGGACTGGGATGGAAAACTGCTAAGATCAAGTCTCACCTGGTGCTCTGTGGCCATCCATCGGCATTAGCTTCACAGAGAGACCCAGCCGTGGAACCCTAAAGCTTCATGGGTCACCAGGCACCCTTCACCACCACCACCACCACCACCAGGGAGGGAATGCTCTGGATGGGGCTGGGAAGGCTCTGTGGAGTCTTCTCTCATCCTATTCAAGGGCTGCTGACCTTTGGCTTGGGTAAAGTTTACCTCCCAGGTTCCCCTGCAGCTGCCCACATAGGAGGAGGTGAAGACCTTGAAGCCTCTATCTCTAGTATCTCCTGCCTTCCATTTTGGCAGGAAATTCTTCCATCTCTGTAGGGATCATCAGCCTTTTACCCCAGGCCTTCTGAGCTCATCTGGCCATGGTCCAAGCTTGCCCAGGCCAAGAAGGTGGGGAGAGAAGGGCGGTAGAAACAAACTCACCACCTCCCTGACAAAGTAAAGATGAAGGAATCGAGGAGAAGACTCCTGGGAGTTGGACTACTGTATGGCCAAAGGCAGTAGTCACCTTGCTAAAGTATTGGGGCTCCCATCTTCTAGAGAACAAAGGCTACTTTTTCCCTGTCCATTTTTCTTCTTAAGTGTTTTGGGAGTCATATAGAGTCCTGTCCAATAGAGGGCCAGGTTGAGGGTAGGCAGTGACCTCAGTTTCTCTAAGAGTAGCTCTCTTGGGGATGAAAGGGGAGGATGGATAGGAGCTTAACCCTAGAATTTTGGAGGTCCGGGGTCAAGAGGAACAAAATCATTGCCTCCACCATGGGAATCCCTCTTCTTCTCCCTTGTCAGTAGCTCCACAGACAAAAAGTCTCAAGGGGTGGCTCTCAACCTTACACCCACATAGGCTCTTGGGAACAGAATCCCCACAGTGCCTGCCCCAGGGCAGGAAGGGGAATGGTATACCTAGAAAGAGAGAGAGGAAGAGGTAGGGCCTCCCTCCTTGGATTCCAAATGTGAAACATGACAAAATAGTGCTTTTCTCTACTCTCTATGACAAAGGGAGTTGCTGCTGTTTCCGATTTCCTCTGCAAGGTGCCAGACCCTTTCAGACCTTCAGAGTCCTAGAAGCCATGCAGCAAGTGTTTCCTGGAGGGGGGGGGGTACCTATGTGTGCATATATTTGGAGTGATAACCCCTTCCAGGACTAGGGTAATATGGCTACCCAAAGACAATTACCCACCACCTCCCTGCCATGGAGTGATGCTGAGAGACTGATTCTCTGGGAAAGGCCACCCACCCAACCTGGGGCTCACCTGCAGCTCCCCTAATCCTGGTTTAGGGATGGGAGTAAGAGTGGGCATTGTGCAAACTTGATGATCCCAGATGAGTTCTGCCCGGGGATCCCCATCTCCTATGACACTTCCCAAGACATGGGGCCGAGCTCAGTGACTCAGGCAGAAGACCCTCTGCCCCCCAAGCAAAGGTCCTAGGGCAGGGTGAGCCAAAGTCAGGAGATGTTCAGGGCATCCTCACTCCCTCACCCCCAAACTCTCATTGCTGTGAGTGAGTGAGGCCAAACCTGTTGGGAGCTGAGCTCCTGCCCAACATAATCATAGCATGACCTACATGCACCGACTTGGCCTTCAGTCCCCTGAAACTACTCTGTGGGAGCTACTACCTCCCATCCATCCCAGCTTGAAGGGAAGGGGTCCACCCTGCCTCCATCCTTTCACCTCCCTCTTCCTCACCTTTTCCATGGCCACCAGAAGAGGAAATGGAGGGGCATAAAAAATGAGTGTGGGAAAACAGGAAGACCTCAAGAAGCCCAGTGGAAGACTTAGAATGTGAAAGACCTCCCCCTCCTTCAGCCCTCCGTTAGTGGGCTAGCCTCTTGGAGAGGAAGAAACAGGAGAGAGACAGACGAGAGACACAGAGAGAACTACAGAAACGAAGAGACAGAGAGAGACAGAGTAAGAGAAACAGTGAAAGGAGAGACAGGGACACAGAAATACAGAAAGGTAGAGAAACAAAGACAGACACACACACACACAGTCAGAGACAGAGAGACAGAATCAGAGAGAGACAACATACACAAAGAGAGAGTTAAAGACAGACAGAAACAAAGAGAGACAAAGACAGACAGTCAGAGACAGATAAAGACACACTCACACACAAAGAAAGAGACAGAGAAGGGAGACAGAGGCAGAGAGCTAGACAGTGACTCAAAGAGATGAGACAAAGACAGACTTATACACAGAGAGAAAAACAGAGACAGAGAGATGGAGAGAGAAAAGGCAAGGGTAGGGAGGACCAGATGGGAAGAGCAGCCTTCAGGGATTATTGTGACCTAGGAGAGAAAGCCCTGGCCTGAGGAATCAGGAGTCCTGAACTCTTGTCTGCTGCTCCCCTGCAACATGACCAGAGACCATTCATCTCCCCTTTCCAAGCTTCCGTTTCTTCCTCTATAAGATGGGGATGGAGGGTGGGAGGGTGGAGAGGCTAGACTAGCCAGTCTGTTGGATTCCTTCCAGCTCTGCCATTCTGGGGGCCAGCCTGAGGCGGGTAGATGAAGAAAGGTCAGGAATTCTGGAGGAGGGGGTCTTGGGAGACTTCTGAAGGGCACAGAGAAACAGACCTCTTTGGTGGGATCTGAAGACCAAGAGCCCTTGCCAACTCGGCTGCAGCCCCACACCTGCGGGAGGATCACTTCCCCAGCCCTACCCCTTCCCTGCCCCCACTCTATGGTGCTATTGCAAATGCTTGTTTCTGGTTTTTCTTTGTTTTTCTATTTTTTTGTTCTATTTTTTTTCTTCCCAAGACGACTTTTAAAAAAATAAAAGCTTGATTGGAAAATATGTCTGGAACTCTATGGAGCTGGGGCAGGAAGAGGAATGGGTTGATTGTGGAAGGGAGTGGATTGGAAAGGACAGAAGATGGAAGAGGGCTGTCAAGGGATGGAGGGTTTTGATGGAAGGAGAAGAGAGGCCGGGAGGGGTAGAAGGGAAAGGCATGAGGTGGGCTGATGGGGCATGGAGAGAGACAGTTAGATGGACTCCACATAATTGGCAGGATAGAGGCCAAGCTGCCCACTGTCCAGACGACCTCGGCACCAGCCCTGCTCATCTTCTTCTCCCAGTTTGGTGAGTTCATCTCCTGGAGAGACATACCAGGAGAAATGGATTAATGGTTGGGGAAGAAAGTGCTGTGGTTTGAGTCTGCATCCCCAAGACCCTTGGAATGAGGGTCCTTAATTCTGCCCTAGATCTTGCCTGGAATCCTTCTCTGCCAGGCTTTCAATATTCCATCATTCCATAGGAGTTTTTTTTTTTTCTGTATACACAGATTTTATTCAGTTTCAAAAGAAAATTAAGACTTTAGATAGAGCTTTGACCCTATAACAAAGCAAATCTGTCCAGCTTTGAACTGAATCTCTACCCTCGGCCACCCTCCTTTTGGGTCCCACATTCCTTGGCTCTCATCTGCTCTCACATCTATGTGTCCTCCCCATCTGTGAAAATCTTTATTGAGCTGCAATCCCAATATTCCGTGCTCCCTCCAAACCTTAATACTGCCCTCTCATGACTCTTCTCTCCCAGCTGCCCCGAGTTCCCGATTTCCATCATTCTCCAGTTCTACTTGTCATCTAATCCCTGGACTGAAACTCTATTCTTTGCTCATCCAAAGCCCCTGCCCCCTGCCCCCAGCCCCAGGTCAAACCTGCTTTGAAGCTGAGCTCATCCTGCTCCTGCCCATCATAATCATAGAGTGCCCGAACACGCACCCCCTTGGCATCTTCCTCAAAGGGGTTGGCACCCCCGTTGGCCTCACCAGCCCCGAAGGGATTTCCACTCTCATCATCAGACCACTCAGTGGCATAGGGCTGGCCTCGGTCATAGCTGCTGACACTGGGTTGAGAGGAACAGGGGAAGGGGGCAAGACATCATCATTGGCCTTTTCCTTCTCCCCTCCTTCCAGCACAAATCCCAGAACCATAGAATTATAGGAAAGATCACAGGATCGTCTGACAATCTAGTTTAATCCATATACCAGAGGGATCTCTACTATGACAACCCCTATAGCTAGTTGGTCATCCAGCATCCATCTGAACAAATTCTAGAGTCAGAGAGACCTGAGTTCAAATCCTGCCTTCAATGCTTACTAGCTGTGTGTTTGGGGTAAGTCACTTAGCCTCTATTTGCCTCAATTTTCCTCATCTGCAAAATAGGGATAATAATAGCTAGCACCTAGCTCCCTGGGTTGTTGTAAGGATCAAATGATATAATATTTGTAAAGCTCTCTTCAAGTGTTATACAAATGCCAGTTTAAAAAAAAAAAAAGAGGGGCAGCCCATCACCACTTGAGGCAGCCCATTCTACTTTGGGACAACTCCATTGATTAAAAAAATTTTCTTGACATCAAGTGTAAATTTCCTCCTTTGTTACTTCCACTCATCACTCCTGTTTTCTGCCCTCTGGAGTCAAATAAATTGAATCTCTCTTTTACATGACAGACTTTCAAAAACCCTGCTCCAAATTTCTCTATGTGAGGAAAGGTGTTAGAGGATGGGGTCAGGAGGAGGGGGAGATTCCTCTATAGTGGTCCAGAATGAAGAGGCCTAGGTTTAAATCCCAGCTTTGCCTCTAACTAGCTCAGTCACCCTAAGCAAGTGATCCTGATTTCCCTTTTTTTTTTTTGCTTGTGCCTCAGTTTTCCCATCTGTAAAATGGGGCTACAAGAACGCCTCATTTTAATCAATCCCAGGAAAGAGGACATTGGATTATTTGTATTACAAAAGATATTTTCCAGATTTTTTTAAATAGTGCCTTCTCTCCTAATACATTCCAAATAGTAAGATTCAACCCAGGTCTAGAGGTAGGAGGTCCTGGGTCAAATCTGATCTCAGATACTTCCTAGCTATGTGATGCTGGGCAAATCTCTTAACCCCCATTGCCTAGCCCTTACCTCTATTCTGCCTTGGAACTGATACACAGTATTGATTCTAAGACAGAAAGTAAAGGGTTAAAAAAAATTCAAATTTTAACAAAAGATTCAATGAACTTAAAAAAAATTATTCAGATTTAAGCGTCTTCTATCAAAATGCATAGTGCATAAAGCAAGGGGCACATGCAATCTCCCCTTCTCTGTCTAATGAACCAGGCTGCCAGAAGTCACAAAAAAAAAAAGATAGATGCAAGAGGGTTTGGGGAAATCTTTTAAAATGCTTTAGAAACAAGCAAGTCATAGTTTTACATATACATATGAAAGAAAGGAAGGAAGGAAGGAAGGAAGGAAGGAAGGAAGGAAGGAAGGAAGGAAGGAAGGAAGGAAGGAAGGAAGGAAGGAAGGAAGGAAGGAAGGGAGAGAAAAAAGGGAGAGAGAGAGAGAGAGGGGAAGGGAGGAAGGAACAAAGGAGGGAAGGAAGGAATGAAGGAACAAAAGGAGGGAGGGAGAAATCCACAAATAACTAATTAATAAAATGCTTTAAGGAGATGGTATTGTTATTACAAAGGCCCTAGAATCTCAATTGTAAGGGACTTCTAGGTTCCAGATCCACATGTCCAGTGCTTGGGCACATCTATGGGCATCAAGGAAGTTCCAGTGGTGGACCAACATGGAGGTGGGGAAGAGAAGGTATGCCCACCTGGTACTCACCTGCCACGGTCCCCAGCCTGGGCCATAGACTCCACCACCCCCGAGGCATTGGTCAAAGTCACACCCTCGCTCTTTTTGGGCAGCTTCTCCTTCCTGGTGATGGTATGGGTGAGGTCTGGGTTCCACTCCTGGTGGCAGGATGGGATATGGGTATCTGTGAGGCTGCTCTGCTCCCACTCCCCAAGATTCTCTCCTCCTAGCCCTCCCTGCCTCTTCCTCACCAACCCCAAGTCCATCCCCCACACCAAGAAGGCAGGGTGCTGACCTCAAACTGGGGCCAATTCATGGGCATGCCAGGGCCACTGGTGCTGCGGAACCACTTGAGGTCTTCCTGGGCATCGGCCCCCCGGATAGTCTGCTCCAGCTCCCGGTACACAGTGATGTAACTGGGCAAGGGGGAAATTGGGGAAGGTCACTTGTGCCCCTGCCTGAGATTTTGGGTGGAAAATCAGATCACACGCAGGGTCCAGCTCAGACCATCTCTCTGGGAGTTATCAAGACACAAAGAGTGGGCACTAGGCCAAAAATATACTTTGTGCCCACACAATGATGGAAATTGAACCCAGAGCCTCTTCCTTCTTGCTCTGCCCTCTCCATCAAATTGTGCTTTTAGGGTGGCAACATGTCCAAACACTTAGGCTTGGAGGGCTTAGGTTCAAATCCTACCTCCAACACTAGCTCTAGGACCAAGGACAAGTTCAAATGACTCATCACTTCAAACCTCAGTTTACTTATCTATAAAATGGAGATAATAACACTTGTAGCATCTACCTCACTAGATTGTTGTGAGGATTAAATGCCTGTCAGTCAGTCGATATGTAAATATTTATTAAGTACCCACTATATGCCAGGAAAAGGGCAGTAAGTGGCAGAATAGATAGAGCACTGGACATGGATTCAGGAAGACTCATCTTCCTGAGTTCAAATCTGGCCTCAGACACTTACTAGCTATGTGACTGTGGGCAAGTCTTTTAACCCTGTTTGCCTCAGTTTCCTCATCTGTAAAATGAGTTGGAAAAGGGAATTGGCCAACCACTCCAATATCTTTGCCAAGAAAATCCCAAATGGGGTCACAGAGAGTCAGACACGACTGAAAAAACACGTGAACAACAACAATGGCCTAGGCACTGTGCTGAAGATTCAAAAGCAAAGAATGAAGAGTGCCTGTCCTCAAGGAGCTAGAATTGGACTATCAGGATGAATAAGCAAATAAAATAACAAATAAATAAATCAGGATTCGAACATGACTGAAATGAATAAACCACAAAAAAAGTGCCAGGCACTGTGCTAATGTATATGGTGATATATTAATATAATACGATAATAAAATAATAAAGAGAGTGTTTAGAGCACCTTAAACGCAGTATTGTCTTCTTCCCACACCCCAGCAGGGCTAGCTAAGCCTCTCAAGCAGGGCAGTAATCGAAAATGTATCTGTGATGCCAGCCATGCCCTTGTCACTCCACTGCTTGAAAAGCTTCAATGATTCCCCAGTGCCTCTTAAGAGAAAACAGAAGGGACAGCTGGGTGACTCAGAACACTGAAAGTCAGGACTAGAGAGGGGAAGTGCTCCCTAGCTGTGTGACCCTGGATGAGTCACTTAACCCCCATTGCATAGCCCTTACTGATCTTCTGTCTTGGAACCAATACACAGTATGGATTCCAAGACAGAAAGTAAGGGTTTGTTTGTTTTTTTAAAGGAGAGAGAAAACAAAGATTGCTTTCCTTAATGGTCTGAAAGCTCCAGCTTTTCTTTCCAGGCTGATGGCACACAGTCTAGGTTAAAGCCAAACCAGCGTTCATGCATTTCCCTGAAATTCCATTTCCATCTCCCTGCACTGGCTGTTCCCTGGCCGGCTCTTCCAAGTCACCTCCCTTCAAGGCTCAGCTCAAGGGCCACTTCAAGAGGACTTTCCCAAGTCCCCTAGTGTTGCTCGTGCCCCCCTAAAATCCCGCTGTATTTAATTTGCTTACACCTGATCTGTGAATTTATCCTGATAGTCCAATTCTAGCTCCTTGAGGGCAGGCACTCTTCATTCTTTGCTTTTGAATCTTCAGCACAGTGCCTAGCCCATTGTTGTTGTTCACGTGTTTTTTCAGTCTTGTCTGACTCTCTGTGACCCCATTTGGGATTTTCTTGGCAAAGATATCAGAGTGGTTGGCCATTTCCTTCTCCAGCTCATTTTTCAGATGAGGAAACTGAGGCAAAAAGGATTAAGTGGCTTGCCTGGGGTCACCCAGCTATTAAGTGTCTGAGGCCAGATTTGAACACTCAGGAAGAAGAGTCCTTCCTGGCTTCAGACCCAGCACTCTGTCTGCTGCACCCCCAAGCTGTCCCTGGTAAGTGTTAAGTCAGTGATTGAGCATTGATTCAAGTGTAAAACAAGGTGTAAAACCAGACAGAAGATGATCTCTTCTTGTTCCCAGTCCTTTTATTTTAGGAATCCCTGAGCGGGGACCTTAATCCTGCCCCCCCACCTTAATCCTGCCCCCATCCCCACCCCCCCACCCCCCACCCCAGGCCCAACCCAGGTACCTGCTATTCTCTGCCAAGTTGAGGTGGCGTTTTATATCCAAGAGCACTTCCTTCAGGAAAACCAGCCTCTTCTCCTCAAACTGCTGGCATTGTTCGAATACCTGTTCCATGCCTTCCATGTACTGGGGCGTTGACTTGCCAATCTCATCCAATACTTTCTCATACTTCTCCTGGGTCTGTGGAGGGAGGGAAGGAGGGAAGGAGGGAGGAAAGGAGAGAGGGAGGGAGGGAGGGAGGAAGGGAGGGAGAGAGGGAGGGAGGGAGAGAGGGAGGGAGAGAGGGAGGGAGGGAGGGAGGGAGGGAGGGAGGGAGGGAGGGAGGGAGGGAGAGAGGGAGGGAGGGAGGGAGGGAGGGAGGGAGGGAGGAAGGAAGGAAGGAAGGAAGGAAGGAAGGAAGGAAGGAAGGAAGGAAGGAAGGAAGGAAGGAAGGAAGGAAGGAAGGAAGGAAGGAAGGAAGGAAGGAAGGAAGGAAGGAAGGAAGGAAGGAAGGAAGGAAGGAAGGAAGGGAGGAAGGGAGGGAGGGAGGGAGGGAGGGAGGGAGGGAGGGAGGAAGGAAAAGGAAGGGAAGGGGAGGATGGAAGGAGGGAGGAAAAAAGGAGATTAGGGTCAAGATGAAGTTTAGGGACTTTTGACATTCTCACTTCTACCAGGAGCCCCATCCCCCCCCCCCCCCCCATCCAGGAGTCATGTTGGTCAGTGTCTAACAGCCAGATCTCCCCCCCCCAAAGAATTTGACACCATTTTAAGTTTAATATGCATTATTAACTCCTTCTTCTTTGCTTTGCTAAGTCTGGCCTTGAGAAATATCAGGCCCTGATTTGTATCTTCACTGTTTTCCAAAATGTAGATGCTCACACTGAAAACTGAACAAATTGCACCATCAGCTCCAGGGAGCCAGTGTGAGGCGGCTTGAGCACCTGCCTGCATCCCTCCTGGCCATGCTGGAGCTTATGTTAGGCCCCTGCCCCCAGCCTCCCCCCCTCCCCGCCCCCCCCCCCCAATCTGCTATAGAGCCAGACCTTCTGTACGTCCTGCTTGCACTTGTCTACTTTGTCCTGAAGTTTCTTTTGCTGTTCCGGGGTTACTGACTGCTCCGCCTTGCTGTTGGCCTCCCGGGTCACCGCCAGCTTCTCCTCTTTGCAGGCCAAGTGGTAGGCCTTCTTCGCTGCCTCCAGCTATCAGGGATAGGAAAGTTAATAGCCAGCATGGATATAGTGCCTTAGTAAAGCAGGGAGGTGGAAGCTATCATTATCCCCATTTTACAGATGGAGAAACTGAGGCTAGAAGAGGTGAAGTGACTTGTGCAGACACCCAACTAGAGTCTGAAGCAGTATTTGAACCCAAGACTTCCAGACTCCAAGTCCAGGCTTCTTTCCATTTTGTCTCTCCTGCCTTAAATGTTCTCCACTCTTATCTCCTGCCTTCCTTTAAGATCCAACTCAAATCCCACCTTCTACTGGAAGCCTTCCCCAAGCCCTCTAATTCCTGGGCTTTTCCCCATTTAACCTATATATAGCTTTCTTTTTTTGTATATTTGTTAGCAATCCCCCCTCCCCCCATTTGATTGTGAGCTCCTCAAGGGCAGAGACTATCTTTTGCCTTGGGGGGGGGGGTATCCTCTGGGCTTAGTACAGTGTCTGACACATTTTAGGCACCAAATAAATGTTAATTGATTGATTGAATCATTCGCATTGTCCCACCTAGCTAAACTCAAAATGGGGTCATTTGGGGCCTCATCTCCTCCTTTCCTTCCACATTCTTTCCCTACTTCTTACCCTCCCACTCAGGGCTTAGATCAGAGATAACAGACTCTCCTGGGTGGGAGGGACCTTAGATTGTAGCATAAGATGAGCCAAAGCAGGTGGTAGATTTCAAATCTTCTGACCACCTTCTTGGGTTAAATGACTTTCCCAGGGTTACACAGCAAAGAAATAAATGGGTGAAGTCCAATTTGAACCCAGGTCCTTCCAGTTCCAGGCCTGGCTACCTAGTTTTCACCGGGCTACTTCGCTGTCCCCTTCACAGATTCAAGTCAAGCTCAAGTTCCATCTCCTAAAGGAAAACTTTCCTGCTTCCTCTGGTGACTAAGACTCTCCCTTATCCAGGAAATTACTTTATCTACTTGGTATACATTTTCTATTTACTTTTCCACATACACATTCTTTTCTTCTAGAAAAATATAAGGTCCTTGGAGACTGGACCTTTTGTTTTTGTCTTGATATCCTCAGTCACTAGCCCTGGTCCTTGCTGATAGAGGGCATTTAATTAGACTAACTGAATAAGAACAGGGTCCCTTCCTCTTTTGTCATCGACAGGGCAGTGACTCCACAGATACCATCCCCCTAGAAAGAATGTCTGTCACCCAGGAATCCCTCCTAAGTATTCTCATAGAATCAAGGACTTAGGACTAGAAGAGAACTTAGGGGTCATAGAGTCCACCCCCTTCATTTTATAGGTGAGGAAACTGAGGCAGACAGAAGTTAAATGACTTGTACAAATTATACAGCTAATAAGTATCTGAGAAGGAATTCAAACCCAGGTCTTCCTGACTCTGGAGCCAGTGCTCTATCCACTACCACATGCCACCTTTCTATAGGTTTCCTGTTAATTATGCCCACAAAGAATCTCATGCCCTTCCTCCTAGACCCTCTTCTCCCACCTAGCCCTGGGTACCTCCTTCATCTTCTTGGCCCAGGGTTTCTGCGCTTTCCGGAAACCATCCTCAGCTTCCTTGGTCTCCTTGAAGCCGCCCATGATCTGCTTGTGGTAGGCGTCCTTCTGCCAATTCTTCACCTTCTCTAGGTCATCATTGACCAGGTTGTTTTTCATATCTTGATGCAGCTCGCTCACTTTGTCAGCCTCCGTCATGATGGCACCCCATGCACGCTCCAGGCTGCCATATTGTGGGCCTGCAGGTGGGAAACCAGAGTCTAGGCATGAGCTGAGGGAGAGATGACGGGCACTTGTTACCCTAGTTCCCTCACCTCTCCCCAAAACTGTAAAGAAGAGCAACCCTCCCTTTCTTGCCCCACCTCCTTCTACCAAACTCAGGACCCAGGGTTAGGTAGGCAACCTAGGGAAGGCTCACATCTGACTCCTGATGCATCCTGGGATTTCTGGCGTTTAATTCAGTTCAACAAAATCACTTTTAATGTGCCAGGTTGTACTAGATGGGACCTCCTATCTCCAGGCCTGGAGCTCTATCCACTGCCCTTTCCTAATGCCCATCTTAAGACTTTCTTGTTGTCCATCCTTTGAGGCTCAAGTCACAAAAACATGAGCTAGAAAGGTTCTCTGATGCTCTATTGTCTATCCACCCCTTACTTTCACAGGGGCTCTCAGAGGTAAGGTACCTTGCCAAAAGTCACAAAGGTAGTGGTCAGATTTAAACCCAGATCCTCTGACTTCACAGCCACAGCTCCCATGATGCCATGCTGCCTCCCTTAGTCCTATTTCTTCACCTTGGTAACCTCACTCCCTCTCCTCAGAATTCCAAGAGTTCCTCCTGTCTAGACCACAAAATCCTGGGCTACCTAGGTCATCTATTAGTATGTGCCTGTGTATATATATTCATGTATGTGTATACGTGCGTTCAAGTTTTCTCTCTCCACCCTGCTGTAAAATTCTAAGAATTAAGATCAACTTCTACACTGAATTTGCATCTAGCCTTGGACAGTAGCTGTGTAACCCTGGTTAAAGTCACTTCTGCCTCAGTATCGTTAACTGTAAAATAGAGATAATAATAGTACCTACTTCCCAGGATTGTTGTAAGAAGCAAATGAGATATTTGCCAAATACTTGGCACATAGTAGGTGCTTCATAAATAATTGTTCCCTTCCTCCCTCACCCAATATTTCTGTGTGGTTCACAGTGAAGGAATCTTTTCTTTAATTGCTGGGAGCAGTTCCTTGAATTCCTCAATCCCCTCCTCATCCTCAGCAGAAGGTGCCTCGGCTACCTTAATCCTTTCATTCTGCATGGCCAGACTCTTCTTTTTGTGAACTTTGATGTTCACAAACTTGGTGAACTGAGATGCAGCCTTACTGTTTCTAGCACAGGCCTGGGCCCAAAGTTGGTATTAAGTAATAATAGAATTTCCAATTTCAAGAACATTTGAATGTTCACAAAGTCCTTTCCCACATGGACAAAGTCCAGATGTACAATCCTACAACGCTGCTTGTCTAAATACAATTATGCCCATTTTACAGCTGAGGAAACTGAGAGACTTAATAAATACTAAGAGGATTATACATATGATTGAAAGCTGGAAGGGAACCTAATTAGCTACCATCTTGCCTGGCCCCTTCATTTTACAAAAGGGAAAATCAGGATTGAGAAACTTACCCATCTGCACCTAGCTAATAAGCAGAGCCCACTGACTCTAAACCCAAGGTTCTGTCCTTTATGCCACTCTTGTTGAATGGCTGAAAGACTAAAATGTACCTGAAGTCAGAATGGAATGTGCTCAGCAGGTCCCTTGGAGTAGACTCCTTTCTACTATTCCCCCTTTCCTCCTCAGACAACAACTTCCTATAGCTAGAGGGACCACAATCCTCCAGCTGCTTCTAATAGGGCGCATTTGCCTTTTAAGGCTAGAAAGCCCTGCTTGTGTTCCTCCCCTGGCCTGAGAATGGGGCTGAGAAGCCTCCTGTGAGGCTCCATTGCTTGCCAGTTTGGGGATGGGACAGTGTGGGGAAGAGCACGGGGGCACCTTTCTCCAGGAGCTGACGCCAACGTTTGGCCCAATCTGTGAGCTGCTGGGCATAGGCCTTCTCGATCTTCGCTCGCTCATGAAGGCAGCTCATGAGGTCGTTGCAGAGCCGATGGCCATCGTCAATCCTCTTTACAGTCCGCTTGTAGTTTCCTACCTGAAAGAATCCCAAGGACAAATGGGTAGCCCCATTCCCTGTTTACAGGAGCTTTTGCTGCCTCTCAAGAGAGACCTCATCACTAATGGAGATCAAGAACTGTTTTCTCTGACCATTTTCCAAGACCAACAGCTAACCCAATCTACCCCAAATCATCATAATAACCAAAATTGAGATGTTGTATAAGGGCTTTAAGAGCCTCCTTCACCAACAAGTCTCCCCCTCAACACACACACACCAGAAATATCTTATTGTGTCCAACAATGGCTGCTCTGAGAAAGGAACTCCTGAAGCAGAGGACCTAGCAGAAATCTAGTCCATGCCACATTCCAGCCTGGTCCTCACCTTGGCTCCCATATTTCCCACCATTTCCCAGTCACACCACAGCTTTATGGAAAGTAAGTGGATGAGCCCCAAACAGGTTGGGGAGGGGGCAGGAGAGGGGAAAAAAGTGGAAGAGAGAGGAGCAAGAAAAGAGAAAATTAGTGTATTTTCTAGATAGAGAGAGTTGGAAGAGGAGGGAGATAGAGAAATAGAGAGCCCCAATGCCCTTCGATTGGGGAATGGCTGAACAAATTGTGGTACCTGTTGGTGATGGAATACTATTGTACTCAAAGGAATAATAAAGTGGAGGAATTCCATGGAGACTGGAACAACCTCCAGGAACTGATGCAGAGTGAAAGGAGCAGAACTAGGAGAACGTTATACACAGAGACTGATACGTTGTGGTACAAACAAATGTAATGGACTTCTCTACTAGCAGCAATGCAATGATCCAGGACAGTTCTGAGAGACTTATGAGAAAGAACGCTATCCATACCCAGAGAAAGAACTGTGGGAGTAGAAACACAGAAGAACAACAACTGCTTGATCACATGGTTCGATGGGGATATGATTGGAGATGTAGTCTCTAAATGATCACCCTAGTGCAAATATCAATAATATGGAAATAGATCTTGATCAATGATACATGTAAAACCCAGTGGAATTATGCATCGGCTACAGGAAGGGGGTGGGGCAAGGGAGGGAAAGAAAATGAATCTTGTAATCAAGGAAAAAATATTCTAAATTAACTAATTAAATAAAGTTTTCCAAATTAAAAAAAATACAGAGCTCCAGAGAGGCAGGCTAAGGACAGGAGAGAGATGAAGGGAGAAATTAATAAAGAGATGAAAAAACAAAACAAAACAGAGGGACAGGTAAAAGGTAGAATAGTTCATCCAAATGCAGTATAGCACCTTTAGGTGTACAAAAATGCCTTTTTCACATCCACTTAGTCAGGTAGGTAATGAGAGTGTGAATCTCCCCATTTCACAAATACACTAACTGAGGCTTAGAGAGGGTGACTTGTCAAGTAAACAGCCAGTAAGAATGGCATAAGGGCAGGAAGGAAGAGAGACAAGGAGATAGAAGAGTAGAATTAGGGCATCAGAAACAAAGAAATAGAGGCTAAAAGAGAAATCCAGAATCTTGCATCAGACTAAAATTTTTTTAAAAGCTCTATTTACTGTTTATTATTTATTCAATAAGAGAAAATGATTGTTATTCAGTCATTTTCAGTTGTTTCTGACTCCTCATGACCCCATTTTGGGTTTTCTTGGCAAGGATACTGAAGCAATTTGCCATATTCTTTTCCAGCTCATTTGCCAGATGAGGAAATTGAGGCAAACTGAACAAATGACTTGACCAATGTCACACAGCTAGGAAGTGTCCAAGGTTGGATTGAACTGAGGAAGATGACTCCTAGGTCAGTTCTGTATCTCCTGCAGCACCTAGTTGTCATTATTTACTCAAAAACAGGGGACAGGAATTAGCTCTGTGATTTAATACATTTAAGGAATTCCCAGGAAGGAAACTCTCTACTTTCCTGAAACATGGGCTTTTAGAGAGTTGCCTAGAGCACTAATAGGTCAAATAATTAGCATGACACAGTCAATGTATGTCAGGGGCAGAATTTGAATCCTAGTCTTCCAGACCTTTGAGGTCATTTATCCAACCACTCCACCAAGGTTGTTGCCACTGCCATCATCCCACCACCAATATCATTATCACTCATTCCTACAATGCTCATATTTACAAAGCTCAACCACAAAACTACAGGAGAAGGGGCAACTAGATGGCTGACTGGCTAGAGAGCCAGTCCTGGAGACAGGAGGTCCTGGGTTCACATCTGGCCTCAGACCCTTCCCAGATGTGTGACCCTGGGCAAGTCATTTAACCCCCATTGCCAAGCCCTTCCCACTCTTCTGCCTTAGAACCAGTACACAGTATCCATTCTAAGATGGAAGGTAAGGGTTTAAAAAACCCTACCTGTGGGGTAATCCCCTTGAATATTAATACTCTTTTTAATTATTCAATAAATAGGGATCCTGATTACCACTCCCTGAACTCTCTCACTGCATCCCACAACACAGGGCATCTGCAGCAGAGGTACAGGCCATCTACAATAGTCATTAAGCTTCCAGAAGAGAAGGAAGACAGGGTGGAAGGCATGAGAAAGACACGAAGTGGAGAACAAAGGTTTCATTTGGGTGGGTGGGCAGTGGGCAGATGGCTCCGAGGAGGCAGGAGAGTGGATGGAAGTTCACCAAAGTGGATGTCTTGCTCCCTCTTGTGGCTATGATATGCCAAATTAATTCTCCAAACAGGTGAAAGGAGGTGAAGAGGAAGTAAGAATGGGTGGAGGGTTAGGGTTTGGGAGTGGGAAGAAAGGAAATCTAGAACCAGGTGCTGCTGGGATGTTTGATGCCAAGGTAGCCAGGAGGGAGCCCCTACAGACCTGGCACAGGGCACCCCTTCTGTGGAACACTAAGCAGATGTAGGACTAGAATTTGGGAGGGAGGGGTAAGTGAGAAGAAAGGCGAGAGGGGAATCTCACCTCCCAGAAGCTGTCGGTGATCTCCTCCATCGAAGGTGTAGCTTCATCATAGGAGCCAGACATGGTGCCCGGGGTTGGGGGTTGGGGCTGGGCACTAGGCTGCAGCCAGGGATGAACTTCTGCTCATACACTGAAAGACAGGGGAGAAAAAAGAGGTCAGTAAAACACATGGAGGAGATGGAGCAAGCCCTTTCCCTCCATCCCACTGCCAATAGATCTACCTCTGCCCACAGCTTCAAAGCCCTGAATCTCCCTAAGAACTCATAGCTGTATATAAACTTTTGAGCCATAATGGACCTTAGAAATCGCCCATTCCAACCTCCTCATTTTATAGAGAAAGAAACTGAGGTCAGGGAAGTTAAAAGATTTGCCCAAGATCACAAAGTGTAATAGTAACAAAGCCAGAAACTAAGTCTCTTGACTTCCATCCTAATCTACTGGTTTTTCCTCTATTCATCTGGGCACCAGCCTGGCAGAGGATCCAAAGATGGGTCCTTACAAGGGTTACTCTGGGGAGAGTAGCACTGAGCCATATCTTAACCAATTCTCAGATTTGCATGGAATCTCAATACTTCCACTTTGGAGATTTCCTCCTGGATTGCACCAGCAAACAAGGGCTGATTTTGTTGTTGTTCGGTCATGTTAGTTGGATCTGAGTCTTCATGACTCTAAGGTTTTCTTGGCAAAGATACTGGAATAGTTTTCCACTTTCCTCTCTAGTTCATTTTATAGATGAGGAAACTGAGGCAAACAGAGTTAAATGACTTACTTACCCACCCAGCTAGGATAGATTTGAACTCAGGAAAATAAGTCTTCCTGATTCTAGGCCTCGCATGCTATTCACCAATATTTTAGGCTAATTCATCCAAAAAAATATTCTATATCTGCCTCATCCCCTCAGGCTCTACCACATGACCACAGATTACTGTCCACAAACTGTTCCACAAATGCTTTGCCCACCTGCCACCCTACCATTGCAGAAAAGGGGAATACCAGTCATAAAGGATACGCATCTTTACATGACTCTTCAATGATGAAATTTTAATTGAGAGTATTCAAACCCTGTATAATCTAAAAGGCAACGACAAAAATATAAAAGGGCATAGTAGGTCAAAGCATCTAACCTAGAGTGACTTGAACCCAATAAGTGGTGGCAAATATTTGGAGCTACAAGGGGTGTAATTTAAAGGGGAAAATGAGATCCACCACAAAGAAGTGACTTGCCCAAGGTTGGATAGGGCAGTAGGAAGTAGTTTGGGCCAGATTTCATACCCTGGCCTCCTTTTGATGTTGTTGTTGTTTGGGTTTTCAAAGAAGACCAATGACGTCACAATGAGAGATGTCTTGATGTGAATTGGATTTAGGTGAGGCCGAGTTACATGACATCATCAGTCTCACTCTCTCTTTATGAGTCATTGAAGTCAGTGGCAAGAAAAAAGTCTGGATGATTGGCAGTGGCCTTCAGTGCAGTGGATGTCCTTGGCATCGTTCAAATCTGACCAAGCTCTAAGAAATCCATGGCACCGACTTCAGCCATCTTCATGGTTGTTGGAGCAAACTGTTCTCATGTGCCCATTTGATCAGAATGGAGGGAGGCAACAGTCTTCACATGTGTGGGGTAGACACCTCCCTAACTCACTGACAGCTCTGAGGTTTGTTGCATACCCTCCACTGGGTCTAGCCCGCTTGGAGTAGATTCTCAGAGCCACAGATGAGAGCTTGGTAATAGGTGAACACCAAAGGTGGATGAGCAGCCCTGAAAGGTGCTAGTATTCCCTGAACATCCCATGCACAGTTCTAGACACACACTATGTGCTCAATCTCCCTCTCATGAATATCTTCCCTTCCCCATCACTTTTCAGTATCCCAACCCATTGCAAAGGTCTCCCCAAAGAATATTGCTTTGTCCTAGCTCGGTGCCACCTCCCTGTGGCTCCTCAACTTCCTTCTCTGCAGTAAAGCTCCACATCCCAGCATTCTTTTTTATCCCTTCTGTTTGATTGTTTTTTTAAACACTTATCTTTATCCTAAAGTCAATGCTAAGTGTCAGTTCCAAGGCAGATAAGTGGTGAGGGGTTAAGCACCTTACCCAGGGTCACATTTATGGGTAGGAAGCATCAGATTTGAACCCAGGTCCTCTCATCTCCAGGCCTGGCTCTCTAAGCCATCTACGTGCCCCAGCAGGAACTAAATAACTACTTTTTGAATGAAATTTGTCGAGATCCCTAGGTGTACAGATGACTCTATCTCCCTCATTGATTCTAAAGCAAAAGGTAAGGGTTTAAAAAAAAGAATCAATACTACATATTGGTTCCAAGGCAGAAGAGCAGTAAGGTCACATTTGAACCCAGGACCTTCAATCTCTAGGCTCCCTTGGGCAAGTTTTAAAGCAGCTGTGTGGCCTTGGGTAAGTCATTCTCTGGGCCTCAGTTTCCCTATTTGTTAAATCAGGGTGTTGGATTAGATGACCACTGAAGTCCCTTCCGGGTCTGGCTATGTTACCTTATGATCCTGTTTATCCTTTCTATAGCTGGTTTGTACATAGTGGTTTGTATATTGATTAGACTGTGAGCTCCCTGAGAGCAGGGACTGTCTTTTGACTTCCTTTGCATCCACAGTGCTTGGCACAAAGCCTGGTACATTCTAGGTGCTGGCTAAATGCTTAGTGACTGGCTACTTGCCTACCATTCTTTTCCACTCCAACCCTTTCCACTTATGGTCCTAGAATGCAAGGCTCTTGCCACTCTCTCACTCATCCCATGAGGCTTTACATTTTCAAATGGAACAAAAGGATGGAGGTATGATTGAAAAATGACAGTTCTGGGTGAGGTCAGGGTGGAGGTAGAGCATTACAGCCCTCAAATCACACCCTGAGTTAATCACCTCGTCTTGTCTACAGGCAATGGCCAGGGAAGTCTGTCTTTGTGTCTGCTCCGGGAAATCCTGAATCTCCTCTGTAAACAGATGACGCTGCATGCAGATGGGCAGACCAGAATGAATCCCAGCAAATACAGGATCTAGTCACCAGATGTGGTGAGAGTGCAAGACCACAAGATGGAATAAAGATCTCAAAATCCAGCCTGTCTCTGGTTGGGGAGGAGCAGAAAAGCACTGAGCAGCAGAGAACCTCAGAGTATCAAAACTGGAGAGTTCACTCACATTTCGCTGTTTTTCAGTCATTTTTCAGTCATGTCTGATTCTCTGTGGCCCAATTTGGGGTTTTCTTGGCAAAAATACTGACATGGTTTGCCATTTCCTTCTCCAGCTCATTTTACAGATGAGAAAACTGAGGCAAACAGGATGAAGTGACTTGCCCAGGGGCACATAGCTAATGGTTTGCCATTTCCTTCTCCAGCCCATTTTACAGATGAGGAAACTGAGGCAAATGGGGTGATGTAACTTGCCCAGGGGCACACAGCTAGTAAGTATCTGAGGCTGGATTTGAACTTGGAAAGATAGGTCTTCCTGACTCTAAGTGGGATACTCTATCCACTGTGCCACCTCTCTGTGTCCAATTCCCATTTTACAGATGAGGAAATAGAAGCCCAGAGACTTATCCAAGGTCATACAGCTGGCATATGGCAGGGGCCCATGTTCTTTCTGTGGTAATTTCTCACTGCTATAATCAGAGATCCTTGATCATACCCCTCTTCCTCCAATCATTCATGTTCCCCTTGCAATGAGGTTGGGTCTTTTGAAGTACCCTTTTCAGGAATTACTCCTTTCCTGGGTGACCAGCACAAATAATGACATAATTGGTCAAGAGCACTGACTGAAGAGTCAGAAGGTCCCAATCTGCCCCTGATTCATGGTGAGCAATGGGTAAATCATTTCCTCAGTTTCCCCATCTGTAAAATCTCACCTCACCTGAGATTGAACAGGAATCTCCCTCTCCCACCCCAGGTGATTTTTTCAGTCCCAGCTTGAAAAATTCTACTATCCCTAGAGGCTGACTATTCCACCCAGAATTTGCCATGATTTTGAGGAAGTTGTGCCTGACATCTAGGCAAAACCTGCCTCTTCAACTTCCACCCACTATTCCTTGGCTCTAGACATGATGCCCTCTGGGAATAAGATGAAGAAGTCTCCTTTCTTTTCTATATGACAGCCTTTCAAATATTTAAAGATGGCTCACATGTTTCCCCCAAATCATCTCTTCTCCAGGCTAAACATTCCCAGTTCCTTCAAAAAGATGCTCCTGGGGCATGATTTCCAATAACCCTTCCAATATTAGACATCTTCCTGTGGGTGAATTCCATTTGTCAATGTCTTTCTTTTAAAAAAGCAAGACTAGGGGGCAGCTGGGTAGCTCAGTGGATTGAGAGCCAGGCCTAGGGAGGTCCTAGGTTCAAATCTGGCCTCAGACACTTCCCAGCTGTGTGACCCTGGGCAAGTCACTTCACCCCCATTGCCTAGCCTTTACCACTCTTCTGCCTTGGAGCCAATACACAGTATTGATTCCAAGACGGAAGATAAGGGTTAAAAAAAAAAAAGCAAGACTCAAGGGACAGCTAGATGGTTCAGTGGACAGAGAGCAAAGCCTGCAGATCCTGGGTTCAAATGAGGCCTCAGACATTTCCTAGTTGAGTGACCTTAGACAAGTCATTTAACCCCAATTGCCTATCCCTATCACTCTTTTGTTTTAGAACCAATACTTAGTAGTGATTCTGAGAAAGAAGGTAAGGGTTTTTATTAAAAATTATTCAAGGTCTTTGGGAGCATCTGAATGCCTCAGTAGATAGAGAGCCAGGTCTAGAGATGGAAGGTCCTGGGTTCAAATTTGGCCTCAGACACTCCTCAGCTGTATGACCCTGGGCAAGTCACTTGACCCCCATTGCCTAGCCCTTACCATTCTTCTGCCTTGGAACCAATGTACAGAATTGATTCTAAGACAGAAGGGAAGAATTAAAAAAAAAAATTTGAGGACCAAAATTGGACACAAAACTTAAGGCATGAGGCTTTTGTCCTGTGACTAATTGGTTTTGTAACCTGGACACATCTAGATCTGAAATAAAAAATACTTGAATTCAAATCCTGCCTCAGACCCTGACTTGCTGTGAGACCATGAGTCGCTTAATCAGTGTAGCACCTCCCTCTTGGGTTTGCTAGGAGGAACAAATGAGTTAATGTGTATAAAGTGTTTTGCAAACCTTAAAAGATACTATGTAAATACTAGCTGTTGTTTTGTATTTTCTCTTACTGGTGAATTTAGAAGAGGAAAGCCTGGAGAATTTTGGGGTGAGTCATTAGGTGTCCCCAGTCCTGGGGTCAGCAGCACTGAGTGGGAAGAGAAGAAGTGGGAGTTCCCATCCCTGTAGATCTGAGATATGGGCTATTTTAGAAATCTAAAATTCTCAGAGTACCAAGTAACAGTATAATTATTTTCATATCTGTTGTCCCCCTTCTTGTCTAGAATCTTTGCTTTGTTCACCCTTCTATTTATTTTTTAAACCTTTACTTTCTTAGAGAATCAATAACTGTGTATCAGTTCTAAGGCAGAAGAGGGCTAGGCAATGAGGGTTAAGTGACTTGCCCAGGGTCACACAGCTAGGAAGTGTCTGAGGCCAGATTTGAACTTAGAAAGATGAGTCTTCCTGACTCTAGGCTCAGCGTTCTCTTCACTACACTACCTAGCTGCTCATAGGATATAGTCTTTGTTACTATTTGTGTGACCTTGGGCAAGTTACTTAACCTCTCATAGACTCAGTTTCCTCCCTTGAAACATCATGGCATTTCTAGGATCTTAGTTTTGGAGCTAGAAGAGACCTTAGAGTTCATAAGTCCAACTTACTCATTTTACAGGCAAGGAAGCCATGGCCCAGAGTATAAATGAATTTCCCTGGGCCACAAAATTAACAGAGACAAGTTTGGAACCCTATTTCTTGAACCAATGGTTTATCTTCTTCTGTATAAATTCCGTTCTTCCTCTAAATCTTGGTTTGTTCAGTTGTTCTGTTGCATCCCACTGCTCCTGACTTCCCAGACCAAAGCTTTTTATTGGCAAGGATACAGAAGTGGTTCGCCATTTCCTTCTTCAGAGAATTCTTTTGTGAGGCAATCAGAAGTTAAGTGACTTGCCCAGGATCTCACAGCTAGGAAATATCTAAGGCCATATTTGAACTCAGATTTCCCAGACTCCAGCCCTCTATTTGCTGAGCCACCTAACTGCCTTCTAATCCTGGTAGTGAGGGCCATAGAGTAGAAAGGATGTTGAATTTGGAGTTAGGGGCTGTTGGTTCCAATTTTGACACTGCTACCTATTACCTTCGATACCCTGGACAAGTCACGTTACCTTTTAGGTCTCACTAGCCTCTGTAAAGTGAGAGGCCTGGGCTAGATGACCCCTGAGGTACCTTTCAAGCTCTAAATGAACAATTCTATGATCTTTGGTGATTCCCAAATCTCTCACTGAAGAAGATTTAGCAGAGATAAGAAACAAAGAGCTTGGAAATAGGGGAGAAGTGAGGAATCTGAGAGTTTAAGAGCCTGAAGGTCATCCATAGTTGTCAAGCCAGAAGCTTGACCTTCTGTGTGTTGAGGCAATCAGGACACAACAAAGGAAGTTGTCACTACTTTGGATGAAATGGATGAAGCAGAGCCAGACCTGCACCAGTTACCTGTGATGACAAAGTTAGAATCTCTCGCTCTCTTTTAACCTTTACCTTCTGTAAGTTATTATTAAGTTATATATATATATATATATATATATATATATATATATATATATATATATATATATATATATATATAATATAGTAAATTAAGTAAAGACTGGCAATTGGATTAAGTGACTTGCCTAGGATCACACAGCTAGGAAGTGTATGAGGCCAGATTTGAATCCAGAACCTCCTGGCTCTAAGCCTGGTTCTCTATCCACTGAGCCACCTAGCTGCCCCACTAGAATATCCACTAAGCCACCTAGCTAACCCAATAGACTATCCTAGAGATAGCAAAAGGAAAGAAATGACGTAACCCACTAAAAAAGCAGTACTGGGATCTAACTCTATACATACACAAGGAAAAGGAGTCATGGCAACCACAGACACTTTGGGGAAGGAAAGGAGAAAAAGGAGGAAACCATCTGGGAAAAGATCTACATGGTGGGCAAGATGCCTAGGACAAGAGAGTGTCCTGAGCAGGCATCTCCAGATGGAGTCCTCATAGAGATGCTCTATTTCTCAGGAAGCCCTTTGAACCTGGGAAGACTTGGAAAAAAAAATCTTATTTTCTGTCTTAGTAACAACTCCAAGCCAGAAGGGCAAGGGCTAGGTCAAATGACTTGCCCAGAGTCACACAGCTAGGATGAGCCTTAAGCCAGAATTGAATCCAAGTCTTCCAATTCCAGACCTGATGCCATTGTGCATATCCATTGTGCCACCTCATTGCCCCTGAACCTAGGAAGACTTTTATGAACTGATGCAAAGTGAAGTGAACAGAACCTGGAGAACATTGTACACAGTAACAGCAATCTTGAAACAATTGTCAACTGTGAAAGACCTAACTACGATGATCAATACAATGACCCAAGACAATTCCTTAGGACCCAAGATGAAAAAATGCTATCTGTTTCTCCAGAAAGAGAAAGAACTAATGAACTCTGAGTGCAAATCAAAGCATATCTTTCACTGGCTTTTGCAAAATATCTAATATGAAAATATATTTTACATGACTGTGATAATGAGTATCACAAAGGCTACTGTCTCAATGAGTGGCGAAGGGTCTAGAGAGAGAAGGAGAGAATTTGGAACTCAAAAAAATTTTTTTCAATGAATGTTAACGGGGTAGTGAGGTGGCTCAGTGTATCGAGAGCCAGATCTAGAGATGTCCTGGGTTCAAATGTGGCCTCAAACATTCCCCATTGCCTAGCCCCTACCAGTCTTCTGCCTTGGAACCAACACACAGTATTAATTCCAAGATGGAAGGTAAGGTTTTGTTTGGTTTCTTAATAAATATTTAAAATGAATATTTGTTTCTTAAAATAAAATAACCAAAACAAAAAATCAGAGTCTCTTGAGTGCGAGGACCATTTTATCATCTCAACTGAATAAATTTAATTCAACCATTTTCTCCAATTTGTCCTGTCTATCTGAGGCAGTGAGGTGACACAAAATCAGGAAGGCCTAAGTTCAAATTCTGCCTCAGCCAGGTACAATGTGACACTAGGCACATAACTTAACCTCTATTTACCACAGCGTCTTCAACTAAAAAATGGGGATAACAACAGTATGAAAGTATTGCCTCCCTTTTCTTCCTGTCAATACTTGAAGACCATTTCATCCAAGGGAGTGACAACTTCCTTGGTTGTGTCCTGATTGCCTCAAACACACCCACAGGGGTTTCCAGTTAGACTTTATTCTCTCCCATGAATGATACTAAAATGATGATTTATTGACTTAACTTACTGGACGTTTCAATTATTTTGTGAACTACAACCCACCCCCACATCCCAAGTCCTCAAACTGTAGGAATAGACAGGCAGATAAATGGGTGCCAATGATCAATGTGGATTCCAATTAGAGGCAGAGTTCATAAAAGTTCTGATTAATTTTCCTTTCTACTCCATTCCTTTGACTACATTCTTTATGAGAAGTTTTTAGAATGGCAGATGAAGGATTCAGGCCAATATTGGCAGCCAGGTCAGGGGCAAAGGAGGATGGTCTGTCTAGAAGATGTTACAATGGAAAGAGCCCAAGTCAGAGGACTTGGGTTCACATCCCAGATTTGCCACACAACCTATAGGTCCTTGGGGTATTGAGGCAGTATAGTGGATAGAGCACCAGACTTGGAAATCAGGAAGACTCGTCTTTATAAGTTCAAATCCAGCCTCAGCACTTACTGGCTGTGTGACTCTGGAGAAGTCACTTCACCTTGTTTGCCTCAGTATCCTCATCTATAAAATGAACCAGAGAAGGAAATGGCAAACCACTCCAGTCCCTCTGTTGAGAAAACCCCAAATGGAGTCATGAAGAGTCAGACACAACTGAAATAACCAAACAACAACTATAAGTCCTTAGGCGATTCACTAACCTCTTTTAGCATCCGTTTTCTAATCTGTGAAATGGGGATAATAATAGCAGACACTTCACAGGGTTGTTATCTTAGATGGGAAATAAAAAACATTTCTGTTGTTTTTCAGTCATGCTTGACTCTTCATGACTCCATTTGAGGTTTTCTTGACAAAGATAGTGTGGTTAGCCATTTCCTTGTCTGGCTCATTTTACAGATGAGGAAACTGATGGGATGAAGTGACTCGCCCAAGGTCACAACACAGTTAGGAAATGTCTGTGGTCAGATTTGAACTCAGCAAAATGAGTCTTCCTGACTTCAGCTTCAGCACTCTATCCACTGTACCACATTTATATATATATATATATTCAAAAAATGACTATTTCTATATACAAAGTAAACATAAAAGATCCATGAACCCATGAATTTCTTCTCATACTGCTGGATTTTTAAAAGAATATTTAAAAATTCAACACATTACTTTCAAAACTGTCCTCCTTGGCTGCTTACTTCTGAATTTCCTTCTGTTCTCCTCTGTTCATGTTTAAAATTGTCTCAATCATCTTCCTCTTTTTTCCTTTCCTTACATTCCCCCCGACACAGTCTTGCTATTCTGACATTCCCTTATTATTATTGTTATTGTTATTATTACTATTCTAGGGGTTGGACCAGATGACCTGAAAGAACCTCCCAGTTTAAGAGCTGTGATGCGATGGAGTTTACAGAGGCACATGACTAGTCTGGACCCAGGGTAATTAATTTTGCAGCTATAAGGGCACTGCAGTGTGGAGGGAGAAAGGACCCATCGGTGAATCATAGCTCCCTTACGTACAGAAATAGAGCCCTAAGTACACTGGAGGTGCTCGAGGTTCAACGCTGCCTAAAAAGCAATTGTGTCCCTATGGCAATGGAAGAGCCTGGAGACCTTGGAAAGGGTCCCAAGTGAGCCAACACTGTAATGAAAAGGCTGCGATGAATGGACTGACCCCAGCCAGGTCGGAGGGGTGTGATTATTTAGCTGGCTTAAGAGCAGTTCATCTGAAAAAAGATGAAGGAGCTTTTGTTGTCTCAATATGAGTCAATAGTGTGACGCATCAGCCAAAAAGGCTAATGTGATCTTGAGCTGAATTAGCAGAAGTGTAGGGTACAGAGCAAGGGAGATGGGGCTGGGGGTGGGGGGAGGAAGGGAGGGAGGGAAGGAAGGAAGGAGGGAGGGAAGGAGGGAAGGATTGGAGGGAGGGAAGGAAGGCAGGATTGGAGGGAGGGAAGGAGGGAGGGAGAAAAAGAAAGTGCTTAGGTCTAAAAAGGGAGTCTGATTACTCCTCTTCTGCCTTGGAACCAGTACTTAGTGTGTTGATTCTAAGACAGAAGGTAAGAGTTTTTTAAAAATCCCAAGGGTTAAGTTTTGGGGGGGGGGCAGGGGGAGTCTCTAGACTTTGAATGAAGAGTCAAATTGACAGATGATAGAAAGCTTGGAGGGATGGCTCATATGTTGGATCAGAGTCGGGATTTTAAAGGATTTAGACCAATGTTAGAACTTGGAGACAATTTGAAAGAGACTAAGTTAATGATAAATATAAATTTCTTCATTTTGGTTGAAAAAAATCAACTTCACACATATAAAACTTCACATGATTTCTGGCTCTCTTCCCAGGAATACCGAATCGTTTTCAGTTTTTTCTATTACCTTTTGCCCATTCCTCATCCCTCTTCCCTATTCCTTTTGCTTAGTCTTCATCTGTATCACACCCATCATGTTCCCCAAGGTTCTGTCTCTGCCTTCTTCTCTTTTCCCTCTGTACTATCTGTATTATAGAAAGAAAAGCAAGAATAGCCCTTACTTTCAAGAGTTTATATTCTAATGGGAATGGGGGAAACAACATATAAATAACTAGGTTCATATGGGATACATACAGAATAGATAGAAGGCGATTTGTAAGAGAACAGTATTAAGAGCTGCGGGAGGGGGGGAATATGTGGAAGGAGGGAAGGAGATCTCATCAACTCCCATAGGTTCAGTGATCATCTTAATGCCATTGATCCTCAGATCTCTACACCCAACCCTAGTCTCTTTCTTGAGCTCTAGGACTTCATTATCAACTCAACTACCTTTTGGGCATTTCAAGCTCATGTGCAAACATGTCCCAAACTGGACTCATTATCTTCATTCTCTTTCCTTTAAACACGTCCCTTTCCTGACTTCCTTATTACTGTCAAAGATGCCACCAACGTTGGGGTTTTTTTTTAACCCTTACCTTCTGCCTTAGAATCTCTACTAAGTATTGGTTCCAAGGCAGAAGAGCAGTAAGGGCTAGGCAGTGGGGGTTAAGTGACTTGCCCAGGGTCACACAGCTGGGAAGTGCCTGAGACCAGATTTGAACTCATCAGAACCTCCCATCTCTAGGCCTGGCTCTCAATCTACTAAGTCACCCAGCTGCCCTGATATTGTGTTTTTTACAAATTAAAGGTGTGTGCCACCATCCTTCCAGGAATCCAAGCTCCTAATGTTAGAATCATCCTCAAGTCCTCATTCTCACAACATACATTTAAAATCCATTTGCCAAATACTCTTATCCTTTCTACCTTTACACCATCTCGCATATAGGTCCCCATTTCTCTTCTCACACAGCCATAAGAATAGGTCAGGACACTGTCACCTGGACTATTATAATAGCCCTCTAACTGTTCTCCTTGTCTCAGGTCTCTCCCTACTCCAATCCATCCTCTGTGGAGTTGCCCAGGTGGCTTCCCTAAAATAGACGCCATCACTCCATTGCCCCATGAGCTGCAGGAGTCCCTTATTATCTGGAGGATTAAATATAAACTTCCCTGTTTGGCATTTATAGGGCAACTAAGTGGTACAGTGGATAGAGAACTGGGCCTTAAATCAGAAAGACCCATCTTCCTGAATTCAAATTCAGTCTCAGATACTTACTAGCTGTGTTCCCCTGGACAAGTCACTTCACCCTCTTTGCCTCAGTTTCCTCATCTGTGTAAAGTGAGCTGGAGAAGAAAATGGCAAACCACTATCTTTGCCAAGAAAACCCCAAAGGGGGTCACAAAGAGTTAGACATGACTGAAACTACTGAGCAACAATGTTTGGCATTTAAAACTCTTCATAATCTGATTCCTTTTTTTCTTCTAATTTCATACTTTTCTTACCAACATGTATATTAAGATCCAACCATGTTGTCCTCTTTGCAGCTCTTCAGACCCAAACTCCCATCTTCCAACTCTGTACCTTTGAACTGGATGTTCCCTTTTGCTGGATTTTTTTTGACTCCTGTCTCAACTTCCCTGAATTCCTTCAAGATTTCACAAACCCATCTTCTGCATGAGGCCTCTAATATTATCTCCTTTCAGAATGTCTTCTGTCTATTCTATATATATCCTGTATGGACTTAGTTATTTATATGTTGTCCCTCCTTACCCCAAATAGAATATAAATTCCTTGAGGGCAAAGGCTATTTTTTTTTTCTTAAACCTTTCCCTTCCATCTTAAAATCAATGCCAGTATTGGTTCCAAGGCAGAAGAGTGGGAAGGGATAGGCAATGGGGGTTAAGTGACTTGCCCAGGGTCACACAGAGAGGGAGTGTCTGGGGCCACATTTGAACCCAGGACTTCCCATCTCCAGGCTTGGCTCTCATCCACTGAGCCACCCAGCTGCCCCTAACTGTTCAATCCCTCTTTTATTTATTTGTTTGTTTAACCCCTACCTTCTGTCTTAATATCAATTCTAAGACAGAAGAGTAACAAAGGTTAGGCAATCAGTGTTAAGTGACTTGCTCAGAATTACACAGCTAAGAAATGTCTGGGGCCAGATTTGAACCCAGGAACATACCTGGAACATAATTGTGGTTGTTGTTCAGTCATTTCAGTGCTGCCAACTCTTCATGACCCCATCTGGGGTTTTCTTGGCAAAGATACTGGCATAATTTGCCATTTCTTTCTCCAACTCATTTTACAGATGAGGAAACTGAGGCAAACAAGGTGAAGTGACATCCTCAGGATCACACAGCTGGCAAATATCTGAGCCTAGATTTGAACTCAGGAAGATATATCTTCTTGACTTTGGGACTGGTACTCTATCTACTGTGCCACACATGCATATAAACACACACACATTTATATTAGTTTTAAAAAAAATTAAATTTAAAAAATTCCAACCCTAACAAACCTATTTTTAAAAAAGAGCATTCCTATATAGATCCATTATCCACTTCCCCACCTACCTGCCTCATAATATGGCACATAATAGAGAGGATACATGCTTGTTGATTGACTGACTGACCAACTGGAACTGTTTAAGCAGATGCTGGATGACCATTGGCCAGGGACGATATAGCAGGGTGCTCTGTCATCAGGGATGGAAATGCAGATTAGACAATTCTCTAAGATTCCTTTTATTAGTGATAATAATAATTCACATTTTTTCAACATAGTTACTTCAGAACAGCCTCTCACGAGGTATGTAATAAAAATATTCTTTTAGCCTCTTTTGTGATTGTATTCATTCAGGGAACTCCCATTATGGAAATTCTCCACCCAACACAGATAAGCTGCTTCTCAGTGGCTCGTCTTCTCCTACCCCTCACATAGCTACTTCCTTGGTCCAGATCTTTATCACCTCTGGCCTAGATTACTCTTACATCTTCCTTTAAAACCAAAACCAAAACCAAAACCAAAACCCATCTGACTTATAGCTAAAATCTCCTATATTTGTTATTTCTCTCATCAGAATATGTTCTCCTTGACAGCAGCTACTGTTTTGGTTTTGTATTGTGTTTCCAGCATTTAGTTAAATGCTTTACACATGGGGGTAGCTGGATGGCTCAGTGGATAGAGAGCCAGGCCTAGAGACGGGAGGTCCTGGGTTCAAAGGTGACCTCAGATGGAAGGGAAGGGTTTAAAAAAAAAGTTTTACACATAGAAAGCACTTAATAAATGATTTATTCATTCATTTAAAAACAAAAAAACCCTACTTTCCATCTTAGAATCAGTCCTGTGTATTGGTTCCAAGGCAGAAGAGTGGTTAGGGCTAGGCAATGGAGGTCAAGTGACTTGCCCAGGGTCACACAGCTGGGAAGTGTCTGAAGCCAAATTTGAACCAAGGACCTCCTCCTCCATTCTTCTGCTGAAATTACTTTCCTTAAGGGCAGTTTGGATGGAGACATTCTCCCACTCATCAGATTCCAGCGGTTCCCTATTTGCCTTTAAGATAACATCTAAGCTCTACTGTTTAGATTTTAAAGCCCTTTAAGACCTAGCCCCAGCCTACCGTCCTAGCCCAAGTGTATGTACTTTACTTCCCTCCCTCCCAAACTGGCCTTCTATTCCTCAAACATAACACTCCATCTCTTATTCCTGAGTCCTTTCCCTGGCCAAAACCCATACGGTGAAAGAACAACTGCCTCACTCATAGCTGATGAAACCTTTCTTTTCCACCAACACAAAGTTCAGCTACCAGATTCTTCATGAAGTCTTTTCTGATTCCTCCAATCGTGAGAGCTGCTTCTCCCAAATTACCTTATGTTTATTTACATTTTATTTTCTCGGTTTGATTTTGGACACAGGACATTTGGACATGTTGTATATAGGGCAGCTAAGTTGAATAGGGCATAGAGTACCAGGTCTGGAGTCAGTAAGACTCATCTTCACGAGTTCAAATCTGTGGGACCCTGGACAAGTCATTTAATTCTGTTTGCCTCAGTTTCCTTCTCTGTCAAATGAACTGGAGAAGGAAATGGCAAACTGCTCCAGTGTCTTTGCCAAGAAAACTCCAGATGGGATCAGGAAGAGTTGGACATGACTGAAATGACTGAACAACAACAAAATATTTTAAGAATGAGAGGCAGCATGGTACAATGGATAGAATATTGGAATTAGGAAAGATGTGAGTTCAAATCTAACTTTAGACATTTACTATCTGTGTGAACCTGGGCAAGTCATTTAACTTCATTTGGCTCAGTTTCCTCATCTATAAAGTGAGCTGAAGGAGGAAATGGCAAACCACTCTAGTATCTTTGACAAGGAACCCCAACATGGGGTCATGATGGATTGGGCACAATTGAAAACAATGACATATATGTATGAATGTAGGTAACAATACGCATATGTATATTTTGTCCATATATTTACATGATACGTCTACTATTATATACAAACATTTGTTGTCTCCTCTAATTAGAAAATTTTATTTAGTCAATTTAGAATATTTTTCCTTGGTTACAAGAATCATATTTTTTCCCTCCCTCCCCTACACTCACCCTTACCACTGGATATTACATGTGTCCTTGATCAGAACCTATTTCCATGTTGTTGATATTTGCACTAGGATGTTCATTTAGAGTCAGCTTCCCCAGTCATATCCCCTGACCCATGTAATCAAGCAGTTGCTTTTCTTCAGAGTTTCTACTCCCACAGTTTTTCCTCTGAATGTGGATAGTGTTCTTTCTCATAGATCCCTCTGGTTTGTTCAGGATCACTGCATTGCCACTAATGGAGAAGTTCATTACATTCGATTGTACCACAGTGTATCAGCCTCTGTGTACAATGTTCTCCTGGTTCTGCTCCTCTCACTCTGCATCAATTCCTGGAAGTTGTTCCAGTTCACATGGAATTCCTCCAGTTCTGCTATTCCTTTTAGCACAATTGTATTCCATCACCAACAGATACCACAAATTGTTCAGCCATTCCCCAATTGAAGGGCATCCCCTCATTTTCCATTTTTTTTGCCACCACAAAGTGTCTCCTCTAATTAGGAAGTAAATTCTTTATGAGTAGGGATTATTTCATTGTGCTTGTATCTCCTATGCCTGGCAAAGTGTCTGGCACATTATAAATGCTTAATAATTTCCATCTTAGAGTCAATATTAAGTGTGGATTCCAAGGCAGAAGAGTGGTACGAGATAGGCAATTGGGGTTAAGTGACTTTCCTGGGGTCACACAGCTAAGAAGTGTTTGAGGCCACATTGGAACCCAGGATCTCCCATCTTTAGGTCTGGCTCTCAATCCACTGAACCACCCAGATACCCATGAATAAATTTTTAACTGATTGATTGCTGTGCATATCCTTTGACCCAGAAATACCACTAGTAAGCCTGTATCTCAAAGAGATCAAAGCTAGAGGAAAAGGACCTCCTTATACCAAAATATTCATAGCAGCTCTTTTTGGGGTAGCAAAAAACTGGAAACTGAGAGGATGCCCATCAACTGGGGAATGGCTGAATAAGTTGTGGTATATGATTGCGATGGAATACTATTATGCTATAAGAAATGACTGATAGGATGATGAGGAAAAAAAAACCTGGAAAGACTTCTATGATGCAAAGTGAAGTGAGCAGAACCAGAAGACTGTAGTACACAGTAATAGCAATAAAATATGATGATCAGCTGTGAATGATCCAGGATACCTCCCAGGGGCTCGTGATGAAAAAGACTATTCACTACCACAAAAGGAACTGACAGAGTACTGAATGCAGATGCTTCATTTTAATTCCTCCCTGAATTTTTCTCTAGTGTAAGAGACATGGGTCTGCTTTCACAACATGACAAACACGAAAATATTGCACGATAGCACATATATATATAAACTTATATTACCTGCTGTCTAGGCAAAGGGGAGGAAGGGAGGGAGGGAAGGAGAAAGAATATGAATTGTAAAACATCAGAAAACAATTACTAAAAATTTCATCTACATGTAAAAAAATAAAACATGTTAAAATTTTTTAAAGAAAGCAGGTAGCAATAACTTTATTAAAAAAACTTATAGGGACAGCCAAACAGCTCAAGAGCCAGGGCCAGAGACAAAAGGTCCTAGGCTCAAATATGGCCTCAGATATTTCCTAACTGTGTGACCCTAGGCAAGTCACTTAACCTCCATTGCCTTCTGTCTTAGAACCAATACATAGTATTGATTCTAAGATGGAAGGTAAGGATAAAAAAAGAAAAAACTTACTATATATAACAGGAAAAAAAATTTGATTGACTGACTAAAAGTTACCTGAGACTTGGAGAAATTTTTGTCCCAAATCACCTAATTAGTATGTGTCAGAGGTAGGATTGGAACTTGACTCCATAGCTGAATCTTCTATCTGTTATATTCTTGCTGCCTTTCACCATGATTATTAGCCCCATTTTATAGATGAGGAAACTGAAATTCAAAGGAATAAACTAACCTGCCCAAGAATCACACAACTAGGAAAGTGTTGGTTGGGGTTGGATGTGAACCTGAACCACTTTCCATCATGCTTCCTTTTTTCCAACACTAAAATATTTTAATCAATAGTTCTTAACCCAGGTCCATGAACATATTTCAAGACACCTATGAACTAGAATGGGAAATTTTTAGCATTTTCTTCAATTATCTAAAAACCCTTATTCTAAGAAGGGTCCATAGGCTTCTCCAGCCTGCCCAAATGGTCCACAACACAAGAAAACTCAAGAACTCCTCCTCTAATTCTAAAGAATTCAAAGAGCACTAGCTCAAGTCAGAGGACCTGAGTTCAAATCCTGTCTCGGGTACTTAATTATCCAAATGTCCTTAGAAAAGTCACTTCAATCTACTTCAGCTATAAAATTAAGAAGTTGTGCTAGAAGACCTTTACAATCCTTTCCAACTCTAGATCTGGGACCTGGGATCCCATTATAATGATTAACTGGAGTTAGATATTTTTCCTCCTCTACTTAGACTGGGCTTCTTTTATAGAAGGCATTTTAATATACTTTTGTTGGTCTGGGTGAAGCCTGACTCAGAGACAATGGTTTATCTGTCAATTTCCTTCTTCCTCAGGCTGTCATCTCAGACTTCTATTTATTAATTTAATCTTTCATTCTAGCTGGGGTTGCTCTGGGCTCTTCCCAAAGGTCTCCAGGCTCCTTTGAAACTCAACTGCTGATCTCAGACTTCTTGTTACCTTGTTGCTAGATCTTGATTCCAAGAAATACCTTGTATACACATACACTCCCACACTCTCCACACCCAAACCCTTTCTCCTCCTCTGGCCCAAGGGATGCCCCTTCTTCCCATCACAGCATTCCTTGGCCATGCTCCTCCAGGAATTCTACCTCTCCAAGAACTGATGATCCTAACCAAGAATTGATCCCTCCTTGACAGGGCCCTGAATATCATTTCAGAACTGGAGAGCTTCCAGCAGGGGTGAGTCAAAAAAGAGGCAACATTAGGGAAATGGAGAATGGCTCTGATTATCAGGGGCTGTTCCAAATGGAAAGAAATTAAGGTTATAATAGTTTTGTTTGCTTCTTACCTGTTTGGTGAGACCCAGGTTGAAACTCCAGTGTTAGCTGGTTGCCTGCTGGCCTTCCCTACCCAGCTCTCCTCCCTCCCACTCCTAAACACTGAACTCTGATCTTTAGCTCTTAGGACACTCCCAGACACGCCTATCTCTAGTCCTGGTGTCCTTATTGAATATTTTCAAGGCACCTCTCCAGATTTGCTCTCCCAAGCCCCCAGGAAACTAACCACCCTTCTCCCTTATACCTTAATTCTGGCTCCCTCTCACCCTCCTCTTTTTTTTTTAAACCCTTTCTTTCTATCTTAAAATCAATATTATGTATTGGCTCCAAGGCAGAAGAGCAGTAAGGGCAAGGCAATGAGTCACACACCTAGGAAGTGTCTGAGGTCTGATTTGAACCTAGGACCTCCCATCTCTAGGCTCTCAAGTTTACTAAACCACCTCCATCCCCTTATTAACACCTCCCTCTGCCTCGTTTCTTTTCACTGGGAAATATTTCTGTAGATAGAAAATAACCAAAATTAGCCTAACTTCTAGTTTTGCTATGTGACTTGGGTAAGTAACTTCATTTCTCTTTTTAGTCCTTTTTTAAAAACATCTTTATTTTCTATCTTAGTAACAACTCTAAGATAGAAGGGCAATTGGGGTTAAGTGACTTGCCCAGGATCACACAGCTAGGAAGTGTCTGAGGTCAGATTTGAATCCAAATTCACAGTGAGGAAGTGTCTGAGGGTAGATTTGAACCCAGGTCCTTCAGACTCCAGGCCTAGCACTATCCATGGTGCTACCTAGTTGCCCTAGGCATTTCATTGTGTTTTGCATTTTTTGGCAAAGGAGCAAAGTGAGGATCTAGAGAAGTACACTAAAGCAATCTCCTTCGAAGGATTCAGCATGAGTAGATGGTAAACATATAAAGGGGGAAAGGGTGAGGTGGTATTTAAAGTAAAATAGTAAATCAGTAAGTCACTTCTCTAAAAAAAACAAAACAAAACCCTAACAAGTTTGGATTTGAATAAGTAGATTTTTATTGGCTAGAGCCATTTTTCTTAGAAAAGTAAAATATTTATTAAAAAGAAAAAAACTATGGAAAAAACCCTACCTGATTGCCCTAGTCATTTCATTTCTTCAGGCCTCAGATTCCTTTGTAAAATTTAGAGATAGTACGCTCAGTCCTGTCTGCCTCATTTCTGACTACCAGCTAGGTGGCTCAGTGGGTAAAGTGCAGGGTTTAGAGGGAGGAAGACCTGAATTCAAATTCAGCCTCAGGCACCTACTAGCTGTGGATCTTGGGCAAGGCACTTCACCTTGTTGGCTTCAGTTTCCTCATCTGTCTAATGAGCTGGAGAAGGAAATGGCAAACCGCTCCAGCACCTTTGCCAGGAAAATCTCAAATGGGGTCACAAAGAGTTAGGCATGTCAGAAAAATGACTGAAAAACAACTATCTGACTACCTCACTGGGCTGTTTAGGGAATAAAATGAAATAATTTATTTGACAGAGCTTTGAAAAGGTCCACTGAGTTCTCATTCTGGCTCCACTACTATTCCCTGTGTAACCTTGGACAAATCACTTTCCCAGAGACTCATGAGACTAACTTGATTCTCTCAGGCCCTAGTCAGCCCATTTTCCTCAATATGGGAGCTCACAGAACCACATAATGTTAACACTTGGAAGGCCCTTAAGAAGTCACCTAATGGATCAACAAACATTAATTAAATGCTTGGGTCCAGGCAAAAATAAAACTGACCCTCTCCTCAAAGGACTTTTGTTCTATTCAGAATATCCCAACCTCCTCATTTTACAGATAAGGAAATTGAGATCCTAAGAAGCTAACAGGCTTGCCTAATGTCATACAATTGGATGTTCAGCCCTTTCAGTCAGGTCCAACTCTGTGACACCATTTAGAGGTTTTTTGGCAAAGATACTGGAGTGGTTTGCCATTTCCTTCTCCAGCTCATTTGATATCTGAGGAAACTGAGGCAAAGAGGTGAAATAATTTGCCCAGGGTCAGATAGCTCATAAGCATCTGAGGCCGAATTTTAACTCGGGTCTTCCTGACTCCAAATTGGGTGAACTATCCATTGAGCTTGCACAATTAAGAGGAAGACTATTCCCAACCTAATGATTTTACAAGTGGAAAAGAAAAGACTGATTCAGTGAAAGTAATAATAGGAAAGAATTGAATAAAAAGAGGGAAAGAGAAAAGGAGGAATACAGAGAAAGTGATAATCAGGGAATGATTGAACAAATATGGTAGAAGAATGTAATGGAATATTATGGTGTCATAAGAAATGATGAAAAGGGGGCAGCTGGGTAGCTCAGTGGATTGAGAGTCAGGCCTAGAGACAGGAGGTCCTGGGTTCAAATTCTACCCCAGACACTTCCCAGCTGTGTGACCCTGGGCAAGTCACTTAACCCCCATTGCCTAGCCCTTACCACTCTTCTGCCTTGGAACCAATACCCAGTATTGACTCCAAGATGGAAGGCAAGGGTTTTATTTTAAAAAAAGAAAAGAAAAAAAATGATGAAAAAGCCAGTTTCAGAAAAACCTAGGAAAACTTTCATGAACTGATACAAGGTACAGTGAGCAGAACCAGGAGAACAATGTACACAAATACAACAACATTATAAAGACAAGTAACTTTAAAAGATTTAAGAACTCTGATCAATGTAGTGGTCAGTCGTGATTACAGAGGACTGATAATAAGGAATACTGGTAATGAAGAATACTAACAACTTCCTTACAGACTCAATGAATCCAGAGTATAGAATGAGAAACACATTTTTAGACACAGATGATGTGGGATTTGTTTTGCTTAACTATGCAAATTTTTATAAGGGTTTGTTGTTGTTTATAATAGAGAAAGGAAGGATAAAAAATGCCTGTTAACATAAAATACAAGTAAAAACTGTAAAAGAGAAGGAGACAGTGTTACTAATACAGAGGTAGAAGACAGGAATAGCGACAAGAGACAGTTGTGGAAAAAAGTAAGTAAAAATGACTGAGAATAAGCAGAAATTGGGAGAAAGAGAAGAAATTCAGAGGGAGAGAGAAAAGCCAGAAATACAGAGAGAGAAAAAGATGAGAAAGAGAGAAATGGACAGATAGAGAAGAATGTGTAGAACAGGAAGAGAAATGGAAGCATGAGGAATAGGGAAACAGAGGCCAGAAAGAAAGAAGAGTTGAGGAGAGAGGAAAGGAAGAAGGCATGGCAAAGAAGAGCCAAGATTGTTGGAAGGCAGACAATCTGAGAAGTCCAGAGTCTTGGAATAGGTCTATGGAAAGTCCAAAGAGAGGTCACTATCCCAGCCTCAGTTACTCTTACCAAGAGTTGTTCACTTAGTCCAAGAAGTCCCCTCTCTCCTCCATGGGGAGCAGCTACAGCTTTCTGGATTGCCAAAAGGTATTCTCTTGACCAAAGATTCTATCTTCACTCCTCTTCCAGAGAGTGTTTAAAGAAGGTCCAGATAGGGCAGCTAGGTAACTCAGTGGATAGACAGCCAGGCATGGAGATGGGGTGTTCTGGGTTCAAATGTAACCTAAAATACTTCCTACCTGTGTGACCCTGGATAAGTCACTAAATCCTCATTGCCTAGCCTTTACTGCTCCTCTGCCTTGGGACTAACACATAGTATTGATGCTAAGATGTAAGATAAGTATTTAAAAAAAAAAAAGGCCCCAGAGAGACTAGGCTGATGTAGGTTCCAACCATCAGGTTTCTATCCACTCTGCTCCCCCATAGTACCTATGATATCACGTAGCAAGGTAATGCTGGTGTTGGAGTCAGGAAGACCTGAGTTCTTGTCTTGCCTCAGACATTTACTAGCTGTTTGACTCTGGGTAAATTACCTCATTTCCCTCAACCTCAGGTTCCTCGGAGATAACAGATTATTGTTAGGGCCAAATGAGATAATATATGGCAAGTGCTTTGTCAACCTCCAAGCATAATGTAAATATATATTCATAATAGAGATTAATTATGAATAAAAGTAAATCACAATCATTATTATTCTCAAGAAAGAGGACTCTCCATCCCCTCTCTCTCTGCTAGGCCTTTGCTTTGGATACTGTGTGGCCATGGCTAGAACAAGGGGCATTGCCTCTGTGGCTGTCTGGGGTCCTTTTGAAGTGGAAGAATATGACTTAAAGAGGAAGGATGCAAAGGAAAGAACAAAGCAACAACTTTGCTTTCTAGCTTTCATGGGAAAGAGTGAGCTCCCAACCCTAGCCTGGACCCTGGGGAGAATGTGAAAAGGGACATAGGAAGGCTGTGAAGCCCACGGGAGCAGTGGAGGTGAGGGAAGAAATGATTGTGCAATTTTCAAAAGGTAGAGAGTTCAGGAGAGACATTCCTCTCTTCCATTCCTATTCCCAGAACCACCCTAAAAGAGTAACTACAATTCATGTCTCTATAACCTCTAAAGTTTACTCACAACAACCCTATAGTATAAAGGATATGAATATTTTATTTAAGTATTATATAATATACATTATATTCTATATACATAGTATAAGCATTATTATTCCCATTTAACAGAGGAAGAAACCAAGGCTCATAGAGATAAAATGACTTACTTTCACATAGCTAGAGCACAAAGTCTAGTCTCCTCCTTCCAAGCCCACGTTCCATGACACCACATCTCTTGCCCATCTCTAGCCCTCTCCACCTGAAGCTGTCCTGAATAACTCACATCAGCTTCATTACACACACACTCTTCTGCCCTGAAGAAGCCTCTAGTCCAAAAGAGATCAAGAATAAGGAATTCTAGAAATTCAGAGCTGAAAGGGACATTAGAGACCTCAGTTCACAGAAGGGAAACTGAGACCCAGGGAGAGGGAGTGACTTGCTCATAATCATTGAGTCAATGAGAGAAGGACCCAGGTGTCATGGCTCCCAGGAATGTGCTCTTCATCGCAGGAAAGGTAAGCATTTGTGCTCTGCTTATCTCCCTAAATAAGAGCCCAGAAACTGATGGATAACATCTACATTAATGTCAGCAGTACCCACCCAGGGGTCAAATAGGGCAGAAGAAACAGATTAAGAAGAGGGGTAGGACATCCTTTGGCATTTACATACACATTTGTATGTGTACATGGGTATACACATGCTTACATACCCCAGCATGCCTTGGGATGGTGATTCCCTACTACCACTGGGCTGAATTGGGGAGACAACCAGTTCACTCACGAAGGGCTCAGAAATCAACTTGGGTTATTCCTGCCAGTCTAATCCAGGAAAAACATTCAGCAGACTTCCCTACCCACATCCTCTCTTCTCTGAGTTAGACAGACATAGGGTACCTCTCTACCTTCCCCAGGCCTGTACCCTAAAAGCCTCTGCTTCTCCAGGATCCCCCAGCACTCCCCATCAGGTCCCAGCCCTTCTCAGTGCAAAGGAATGAGTCTGACTGTCCCTCTGGAGTGCCTCACCCCCTCCAATGGCTTGGCTGCCTCCCTCCCTCCCTCCCTCTGCAATGCACATCCCTCTCTCCACTCCCCCCCCCCCAACAATCATCTTTCAGAGCAATGCAGCAAGCAGGAAGGAGTCCTAGTGCATGAGCTTAGGTCGTGTGACTGGAGGAATTCACAGAGATTGTGGCACCTTGACTCTGCCCCCCCCCCCAGGGGTCAATTTTGCTTGTTTCAGAGATGCCCACCTAGCCAGCCCTGGATCATAAGATGGAGCTGTCAGGCAAGGAGGCAGGGCTACAGGAGGGGGTGGAGAAGGCAGCTTTGGGGGGAGGAGGAGGGGTGCCATGGGACAGGAAAGGGCTCAGAGGGAAAGGATCTCAGAGTTGGAAAAGACTTCAGTTATCTTTTAATTCAATCCAGTTGGAACAGAAAAGAAATGCCCTCTGATTTCAGTGCCTTTGCTCAGAGGGTGGTGAGGCATTAGGGGGAGGGGAGGAGATGGTTCACACGGGGTGGGGGACCTGTGCTAGGTGCTGAACTGGGGGAGCAGAGGAAAAATGAGGAGATCTCTGGCTATGAACGGCTCCCCAGACACGGGGAAGAGGGAGAAGGGATTAGAGGAGGGTCTGGGGACCAGAGAGAGGATGAGACCTAAATTAGAAAACTCTTCAAGTCCTAATTGTAACCAAGTGCCCTTGGCTTCTTCCCTGTCCTCTCCTCACCTATGGCGTGTACCTTCTGGCTTCAGACTAGGAAGGGTAGCCAGGGTGAGACAGGGTGAGAACACACACACACACACACACACACACACACACACACACACACACATATTCCAGCCTTCCAGAGCCCCAGAAATCAGCTGCATTTCAGCACTGACACAGGCAGGGAAGAACGGGGGACATGATATACTGAGGAGGGGAAGGGGGGAATGGAAATGAAGTGCCAAGCATTGGTTTCCTCCTCTGTAAAACCAAGGGGTTGGGCCTGGGGTTCCTTCAAGTCCCCCGCCACTCTAGGAGGCAGGGATTTCCTGGGATAGGGTTAGAGTGAAGCAGTAGGAATGCTGGTCCCTGGATTTGGCCAGGGGGTGCCAGCCTTCTCCCCTTCCTGACTGAGCTAGCTAATAAGGACTGTACTGCATTGTAGCCCTCTTGAGCACACTTGGGTACCCCCTTTTCTTGGGGAGTAGAAGGTGGATAGAGGAAGGACTAGAAAAGCCATTGGGGTTCTCTCGGCATGTTCCCTTACAGAATCTGCCCTTCTCCCTTCCAACCCCTGCAGCTTCATTATGCCTGAGGATCCTGTAGCCCTTCTCCTATGTCTGCCCTCTGCCCAGCTGGGTGCCTACCTGGGCCTAGCCAGGGCGCAGAAGCTGGCCTCCTTTCCGGAGCCCGGCAGAGACCAGAGACCGACTGACTGGTTGAGTTGGTTCTCGTCCTCCTCCTGCCCTTCCTCTGGCAAGGAGAGGGGAAAGGAGCCTGGCGTCCGGGCAGGCAGCCCCAGCTGCTCTCCAATTGCCTCCACTCTGCTTGAGATGAGACAGTCGTGCCAGGGCTACAGGCAGCCAGCTTCTCTCCTTTGCTCTCTCCCTCCCTTTGCCCTCCTCCTCTTCCTCCTCCTCCTCCTTCTGTGCCCGCCTCCCTCTCTGCCTCGCCCTCCTTCTCCAGCCACCCACCTCCTTCTGCCGGTTTCCATGGCAACTGGGCAATGCTCCGCACATCTAGCTTCCCTCCAGCGTAGACAGCACACGCGCACACACACACACACATACACACACACACCTTCTACACACCATCTGTATGGGAACACACCTGTTCCCCACACGTCACAGATGGCTAAGTGCCCCACCACAGGTTTGCCACTCCCTGACACGTAGGCACACGTGTATAGACCCCACAAAAATGCATACACAGGTATGTGAAGACACACATGTTCAGCCATGGCTCCTATATCTCTCCTCCAAACTCTCCCTATCCTTCTACACCTGGGTTCAGCACACAAGAGACCAGATCCCAAGTCACCTACCAGACATGTCCATGCACACATACACATTTATCCCACAGCATGCTCATGTGTACACACACTCGTGCACATCTGGATATACTGATATGCATCATTCTCTCTCTCCCTCCCTCTTTCTCTTGCCTTCTCTCTTCTCTCTTCATTCTCCTTCTCTGGCATATATTAGGTGTTTATCCCCCCTCCCTCCTTCGCTCCCTCTCTCCCTCCTTCTCTGGCACATAAGTGCTATATAAATTCTTCTTCCTCTCTCTCTCTCTCCTCCCTCCCCTCAACATGCACAGTCACCATTAAGAATCCAGATGTTTCAAAGCACATTAAGATTTCTGGGACACCATTGATAGCACTAAAATGTATGCATTCCCAATATTTGACAATGACATATATAGTGATGTATGGCATATGTATTGCATACCTGTAGATGCATGCACAGCTGTGATCATGATGTGTGCTACATAGGATCACGTGTTTGATGCACGTGTGTGGCATCCCCACACCCACCTACAATACACATGTGTGTCTGTAGTGTGTTAATACCATGCTACACACTTGTCATATCTGTGTACTTGGGCTTGCACCTACACATATTAGGTTGTCATGTAAGCCTCCCAGTGGCTTGGCTATGAGTTCCATTTCCCTTCTTCATAACATCCCTCATATACATGTGCTTATACACATATGTATACACATATATTCATGGCTTGCATCTATTTCTATGTACATAAGTTCAGGATGCATATATATTCTCATGAGCCAGTTAGCATGTAAATCCAGGATATGTATATATACGTGCACACAAACACATAAACACACTCATATGTGGCACATTCAGTGACATCTATATGTTCAAATATACACAGTATGAAACTCTGCCATGTGTGTGCAATGCATCTGTAACAAATCCATGGCAACCTGTTATGCCTACATTTGTAACACACAATCTATGAAACATGTATGCATACATCCAAAACATAAAAGCCCTGTACCGTGTGTATGAATAGATACATGTATTTGTTACAATGTATGTTACATTATAAGATTATTCACTTATAAAAATGAATAAAATGGAAATAGGTTTTACGTGATAATACACTTATAACCCAGATAAATTGCTTGTCAACTCTGGGAGGTGGGGAGAGAAGAGGGGAGGAAGAGTACATGAATCATATAACTTGGGAAAACTTAAGTGAAAATTTATTAAAATGAAAAAAATTGAAAATAGCATTTTACAATGGCAAACATGTATGAATATGAGATCTATGATCCTTTAGTGTGGTATGGTAGTTAGAGAGCCAGTCTTGGAATCAACACAATCTGGATTCAAGCGCTACCTCCAACATATGTTGGCCATATAACCTTGGGCAAATCACTCAGTCTTTAAGTAATCTAAGACTAGGTTGCAGAACAGTCAGTTGCTAATATTTCCAGGTAGAAGGACTTATCATATCTCTAAACAAAGTTAGTCATACCTCCCCAAAAGTAAATCACGTAAGAGTTTGTATTAACTATGCACACAGGAAAAACCAAGTGGATGAAGAATGTCTATTAATTGTGATGTTTCATTTTTTGCAGTTAGATGGATCTAATCCAAGAGTAGACAGACGAGTCTGTCTTGGACAGATCCTACAATGAATATGCACATGTAACATCCATGATACATGATATCCACATATATCATCAATAACAGAAATCCATGGCATCCTTTTATGCAGGAGCAGTACACATGATATCCATGATAACCTTATGTTTATACTGCTTTTTTATAGTGCAAATGTCATTCCTAACCAGGCACACACATACATGAAAATGCCCTAGACATCGATCGATATGAGTCAGCAATGCGAGGAGAGTGTGTTCAGCCCTACTTTGGAATGAGGCAGGGGACTTCTCTGGGAAGGATCCCATTGCCTTTCTCAACAATCTTGAGGATTAGAGCTGACCTTTGTTCCTTAGGCTTGCTGCCAGTGGAGGGGATGAGAGGAGCTCATGTATAGCTTCCCTTCCCCCAAAGATCCAGAGTAGTGAGATACTAGAACTGGAAAGGATCTCATTATTGTTGTTGCTCCAGAAAACACTTAGAGAGTTTGTAGGATCTACTAAAGAGCTGGAAGGAATATTTGTTGTTGTTCTTTAGACAATTTATTCCTATTTGACTCTGCTATCCCATTTGGGATTTTCTTGGTGAAGATACTGGAGTGGTTTGCCATTTCTTTGTCCCGCTCATTTTATACATGAGAAAACTGAGGGAAACAAGATAAGTGATTTGCCTAGGGTCAGCACAGCTAAGTGTCTAAGACCAGATTTGAAGTCAGGAAGTTGAATCTTCCTGATTCCAGGATGGGCACTCAATCCACTATGCCAGTAGCAGCACAAACTAAAGGGGGAGGGGAGGAGGTCCCAACTTTTTCTGCCCTTCTGTCCATCACTGGTCCTTATCCCTTTCTAACTGGAGTTGGGACAGGAAGGTGCTATTCCCAGGAAAGCAAACCTGAATTCTTAAGTAGGGCAGATCAGAGGGTTAAGGGTCTCTTGGGACTTCCCACTTGTACCGAGTACATTCACTCATAGTGGGCAACGAGACCTAAGGGAGACTTTTGTCCAACGTGGCAGGGAGGGGATTCTTTAGTGGAGCAAAGATGTAGAATGAAGGTATAATTTATCCAACACTCAGATATTGAAAACTTGATAGTAATAGCAAAAATAAATAAAGAGATGAATAAAAGACCAGCATCAAAGAGGTAGCTAGATGGCACAGTGGAAAGATTACCGGACCTAGAGTCAGGAAATCTCATTTTCTTAAGTTCAAATCTGGCCTCAGACACTGCCTAGCTGTGTGACTCTGGGCAAGTCACTTAATCTCCACTGCCTAGCCTTTACTGCTCTTCTGCCTTGGAACCAATACGCTATGTGTCCCTAGGCAAGTCACTTCACCCAGTCTACCTCAGTTTCTTCATCTATAAAATTAGCTGGAGAAGGAAAAGGAAATAGCTAACCATGCCAATGTCTTTGCCTAGAAGACTCCAAATGGGGTCATGAACAGTTCCACATAACCTAACAATAAAATCAAAGGGGTAGTATGGTACCATTGGAAAGAACAATAAATCTGGAGTCAAAAGACCTGGGTTTGTATGACTATGGGCTAAATTTCATCAGCTGAATTAATTATAAGGTAAAGCACATATAAGGAGCTGGATATTCCAGCTCTGACATAAATATATATGCATGACCCTGGGCAATTTACTTAACTTATTCAGGCCTCAGTTTCTCCTTCTAGAAAAAGAGATACTTGAACCAGACAACTCTCACAAGTTCTCTTCCAGATCTAATAAAAAGAACCAGAAACCACAGAGGGATGAGGAATGGATGGTGATTAAGTACTAGCCTTGGAGGCATGAAGACCTGAGTTCTAATCCTGCCTCAGATGCTTGTGTGACCCTGTGTTAAAGTCTCTTGGCCTCAGTTTTATCCTCTATAAGATGGGAATAATAATAGCACCCACCTTGTGGAGGTGTTATCATAATCAAATGATATAGCACATATAGAGTTAATTAAAGACTTCAAAGTAAATGGTTGTTGTTCAGTCATTCAGTTATGTCTGACTCTTCACTTCTTTTCTTGGTAAAGATATTGAAGTGGTTTACTATTTCCTTCTCCAGTGTATTAAGGCAAATATAAGTGACTTGCCCACTGTTCACATAGCTAGTAAGTGTCTGCACCTGGGTTTGAACTCAGGAAGACAAGACTTCCTCACTTCAGGTCCAGTGCTCTATATATTGAGCCACCTAGCTACCTCCATATAAATGGTATCTATTATTAGATATTATTTATTATTAGATATCATATTATTAGATACCATATTTATTATTAGATACCATTTAGGTAACTAGTTTGAGATAGCTAGGTGATTCAGTAGATAAGAAGCCAGGTCCTGGGTTCAAATCTGATTTCAGACACTTCCTAGCTGTGTGACCCTGGGCAAATCACTTAATCCCAATTACTTAATCCCTTACTGCTCTTCTGCCTTGAAACCAATACTTAGTATTGATTCTAAAATGGAAAGGTTAGGTGTTTTGTTTTTTTAATAAAAAATTAATTAATTAAATTTAAATTAAAGTAGGAAACTAAGGGAGACAATGGATAAAAGTGTAGGAATTGAGATTGGGAAGACCTAGGTTCAAATCCTGCTTTGAACATTTATGAGTTGTGTGACCCTGGGCAAGTCATTTTGTCCTTTGTCTGCCTCAGATCCATCATCTGTCAAGTGGGGATAATAACAGCACTCACCTGCTAGGACTGTGGTGAGATACTTATAAAGTGCTTTGCAAACCATAAAGTACTATATAAATGCTAACTATCATTATTAAACTCCAGAGCATTATTTGTCTAGGAAGTACCAAATCCTCAGTGGTTTAATAATATTAAACTTTATTCCTTTTCATTTCTAAATTAAAAAACAAAAAACAAACCAAGAATGAGGGTATCCCATCTGTTTAAAATGCCAGACAGATGGGACAAAAGCAGACGACATTCTCTTTAAGCCGGAAGTCTGGCAATCCTACCTAAGGGGAAGTCAGACTTGGGGGTGGCCCAAGGAGTCCCAGAGTAGGAGGGAGTCAGGACCTTGGCCAGCCCCTGGCAGACTGAGAGGACAAGGTGAAGGGGGCAGGAAGGGAAGAAGGAAGAATTCTCAGCTCAGGAGTCAAGTCCCCCTTGGGAATGAAGAAGCTGGATGTCGGGGGCTGAGGCAGGGTATTGAGTTCCCTGGTCGTGAAAGCAGAGCCCCCCACGACTCAGTCCCTGGCCCCCCAGTCTGGCTCATCTTTCTCCTAAAGAGCCTGACTGCCTCAATATCAGGCCCCAGGGACAGACACTCTGTCTCCTTTGCTCTTCAGCTGCCCCTCAGCCTGTCTGTCCTTTCTTTTCCCCATCTGTCCTCCATCCCCCACCTCTGCCCCAGATCTTGCCTCTGTGACCTCAGGGCTCGTACACACACACACACACACACACACACACACACACACACTTCAGATTTTCTCCCTATCCCTTCTTCCTTACCACCATCTCCAGAATGTGCTCTGAAGCCAAGGGGGGAAAATCGACCTGACCTTGAATCTTGACTTGGAGAAGCTCATAGACTCAAAGGTCCAGACCTGGAAGAGACCTCAGAAGTGATCTAGTCCAAACCCGCACTTTTACAGATGAGGAAACTGAGGCCCCAGAAGGTAGCAAGCTTCAAAGTTGAGATTGGAATAAAAAACTAGTTCTTTTTTCACAGTTCCATGTGCTTTCTCCTCTTCCCCAAGGCCCCCTCATTCTCTAGGGCCGGGGAAGGGTGGGACACTCTCAGGATCCTTCTTGGTAGCCCTCCCCCATCGTTTGGGGAAGGACAAAGGATTGGGGGACAGTAACCATTCAGTCGCTGACCTACCCACCCCCTCTCCAATCCTTGAAACCAAGAGTGTTCTCTGCCTCTGACAAAGGCTCTTGGACTTAACCAAAGTATTTCTATCTCTAGATCAGCTGTAATCAGCACTCATTTGCTGCAATTTGGCAATTCATTTGCATGATGCTCCCTGAATGACAAAATGTCTGAAAATCTCGTGGTTGTGATAAATTGGGTTGAACTAGTTTAGAGAAGTGAGATAAGTTAGGTTCTCTCATCTGGCTGATCTTCTGCCCCAGGAACCAGGAGGGAAGCATGTGGGCTGAAGGCTATGATGGGGTAAAGTCATTGGGCTGACAGGGGAGGGGAGCAGGGAGAAAGTAAAGAACTTTTTCTTTTTAAACCCTTACTTTCTGCCCTAGTAACAACTTAAGAAAGAAGGACAAGAGTTAGGCACGCGGAATTAAGTGACTTGCCCAGAGTCACACAGCTAAGAAGTGTCTGAGGTCAGATTTGAACCCAACTTCTCCTGACTCTATGCCTGGCACACTATTCCCTGAGACACCTAATTGCCTGATTAAGAGCATAAAAAGGTCCTGACCACACCATTCCCTTGCTCAAAAGCCTTCTTGGCTCCCCGTTGCCCCTAGGATGGTGATGGCAAACCTTTTAGAGATGGAGTGCCAGGCCCTGCCCCCATCCCAAACTTAGTGCTGTGCCCCTCCCCTCCACCCAGTGCCTTGCATAACCCCCCTTACCCCACACAGGGAAGAGAAAAAGCTCTCCCATTGGGCTCCTGGACAGAGGGGCAGGTGAAGTGAGGAATGTGCTCAGTAAGTGTAGAGAGGAGGAGGGAAGTGGTCCAAGCTCTTTGCTCCCCTCCAGCTCTGCTACCTGGGATCCATCCACGTTACCCCCTGTGCGCTCCCATTGGCTGCTGGGCAGAGAGGCGGGGAATGTGAAAAAAAGACATCAGACACAGTGGAGGTCAGCCATGTGTCATCAGAGAGCACTCTATGTGCCATCTTTGGCACCTGTGCCATGGATTTGCCATCACTGCTCTAGGACAGGACATTAGCTTGGCATTCAGTAACTTTACAAGCTGACTTCAACCAACATTAATTCACACTATTCTCTATGGTACACTCCACACTGCAGCCAAATGGAACTAGAGATTCTCTAATGTCTTCCTGCCCTCTCCTGTCTTTGCATATTTTCTTGGGCTATCTTCTGATGTTGAAATGTATTCCCTCCATATGTGTATTGGTTGAAACTCTGCTAACTCCAAATTTAGCATTCTTTCCATTGTATGCTGCTGCTGCTGCTGACAACCAGGGCTTCCATGAGAGTCCATTTGTGTGGGCTTTCTTCAAGGAATCTGTCATCACCAACACCAACTAAAGAATATGTTCAACTTCCCCAATTGTGCTGGGCATCTTAAAAAGGAAAGAAAATGTACTTGGTCCCTGTTCTCTGGGAGCTAAAGATCTAAAAATTAGAACAAACAAAATAAAACAAAAACAACTATAGGCAGAGAGGTGATTGTTGTTCAGTGGTTTTGAAAAGTCTGACTCTTTGTGACCCTGTTTGGGATTTTCTTGGCAGAGATAATGAAGTGGTTTGCCATTTTCTTCTCCAGCTCATTTTGCAGACGAGGAAACTGAGGTAAACAGTATAAAGTGACTTGCCCAGGTCACACAGCTAGTCAGTCTCTAAGGTCAGATCTGAACTCAAGTCTTCCTGACTCCATGTCTGGAGTTCTAAATACTGTGCCACCTAACTGCCCAGGATTATGGTAGGACTGGCTCAAGCATTTATTGTCCAAATGCTATCACACACACAGAACACTCAAAGAAAGAAAGACAAACATTTATTAAGTGCCTACTATGTGTCAGGCCTTGTGCTAAGCACTTTATAAATATATTCTCATTTGATTCTCACAACAATGTGCAAAACACAATTTGAAATTGTTCTCCAGAAGAGTTGGATGAAAGTAATAACTCTATCATCTTAGTGTACTTATTACTACACTAGTCCTACCACAGATCTCCAATACTATTTGAATTTTTAATCACATTTTAATGTCTCTTAATCTTATAATGGGGCTGCTAGGCTGATAGTTGATAGAATACCAGGTTTAGAGTCAGGGTCTCATCTTCTTAAGTTCAAATCTGGCTAGGTCACACACTTGCTAGGTGTGTGACCCTGGACAAGTCACTTCACCCTGTTTGCTTCAATTTCCTCATCTGTAAAATAAGCTGGAGAAGGGAATGGCCAACCACTCCAGTATCTCTGTCAAGAAAACTCCAACTGGGGCTACAGGGAGTTGATCATGAGTGAAACAACCAAGCAACAGCAACAACAATCTTAAAGCACCTGAATTACAGGGTTATTGTGAGGATTGAATGAAATAATGATTCTCAAGTCCTTATTAGAACAGTGCCTGGCAACTCAGTGATCCTGAACAACTTGGAGGGATCTACAAGAAAGAACACTATCCACATTCAGAGGAAAAACTGGGAGAAGAAACACAGAAGAAAAACAACTGCTTGAACACATGGGTTGAAGGTATATGGCTAGGGATGTAGACTCTAAGTGAACATCCTAGTGCAAACATCAACAACATGGAAATAGGTTCTGATCAAGGACACATGTAAAACCCAATGAAATGGTGCATCAGCTATGGGAAGGGTGGAAGGAGGGAAGGGAGGGAAATAATATGATTCTTGTAACCAAGGAATAATGTTCTAAATTGACTAAATAAAATAAATAAAAATAAATTAAAAAAAAACAACAGTGCCTGACACATGGTTGGTGCTTACTAAATGCTTGTTCCCCTTCTCCCTCATTATTATTATTATTCTAGCTGTACTTATTTTTTATGCAAAGCCTTTTAATTTTTATATTATCGAAGTAGACTTTTTGTTTGTTTTTTAACAATATTCTCTGTGCTGTGGCTGTTTATAGATTCTGCCCCAATGCACAGTTGTATTGGATGGGTACCCTTGCTTCCTTCTTGATCTCTTTGGGAAAGCTTCCAGTGTTTTTTCATAACAAATAATGCTAGGTAGCCCTTGGCTTTAAAAGTGCTTTTGATCATATAAAAAAGGTATTTTAATTCCTGTGCTTTTCTTATAGTTCCAAATTGTTTTCCAGAATGGTTAGACCAATTCACAGTATATTAGCATTCCTGTCTTCACACACCCTATCTAAGGAAAGACAAAAGACTATTTCTGTCTTTTGTCATCTTTGCCAATTTGTTAGGTGTGAGGTGAAACCTCAGAGCTCCTTTAATTTGCATTTCTTATTATTAGGAATTTTAAGCAATGTTTCATATGATTGTTAATAGTTGGCAACTCTTTTGAGAACCAGTTGTTTATATCCCTTTTTAAATTTCTTTTTTTAAGCTCTCACCTTCCATCTTAGAATCAATACTGTGTATTGGTTCCAAGGCAGAAGAGCAGCATGGACTAGTCAATGGGGGTTAAGGGACCTGCCCATGGTCACACAGCTAGGAAATGTCTGAGGTCACATTTGAACCCAGGACCTCCCATCTGTAGACCTGCTGTCAATCTTCTGAGTCATCTAGCTGCCCCTTCAATATGTCTTTTTTTTTAAACCCAAATGGATCTCTTTTATTGTCCTTTAGTTTTCCTGGCCAGCCTCAGTTGATGCTCAATTATAGTAGGTCATAGACATTTTTTTAAAAAGGTTGCTTCAATTTTATTAATTCCTGTGGAGTACAAAGTAAACGAAGTTACTGAGGCTGCTGCAAAGAGCATAGGTGAATTGAAATGTTTGGGGGTTGTTTTGTTTTGTTTTGTTTTTTTCAGTATGGTTTCCATTTTCATTTTGGGTATTTTGATTTGGTTTTCCTTTTTAAAAGAAACACAACCCAACTACTTCCACCCTTAAGCCACCTTCCTAATCTAAGGGAGGAAGGTAGGAAGGGGGGGAGGGGGAGAAAGGAAGGGAAAGGGAAGAGGAAATGGACTCTTATGTCCAAAACATGTCAAAGGTGAGGAAGGCCCAACCCTGGTTTTGCTGGACTCAACTGGCATGCCAATTTCTCATGGCCTCTTGAGCCAGGTCATGAGTCATCATGCCAAGAGCAGCCCAGAAGATTGGCGAATCTCTCTAGAAATTCCACTGGGATGTCAAGGTATCAACAAATTAACTTTTCAAAGAAGAATCTTGCCCACCAATGACCCATGCCTGATTTTGGAAGCCCAAGATGGAGGGAAATTATTTTCCCAGAGTAATTCCCCAGCATAGGAACTGTTGCTGCAAAGAAAACTCAGGTTCCTTCTGTATTTGTCATGGTTTGCTAAAAGCGGATCCCTGAGTGGGATTGCTGCCACTTTGCTCGTTGTAATGATGTAGAATTTGTTTTTCATTTTTTTAAACCAATGATATCACAATGATTGATGTCTTGTATACCAATTGGATTTTAGTGAGGCAGAGTTTCACAAAGTCATCAGTCTCACTTTCCCTTCCAGAACCTTCAAAGTTTAGTGGCAAGACAAAAGTCAGAACAACCGGTGATGGCCCAGGGTTGCAGTGATTAGACTTGGAGTCTTTGATGTCTGATCAAGCTCTAAGAGCTCTGCATTGCTTTCATCAGTCACCTTCACAGCCATTGGAACAAATTGTTCTCATCTACCCCTTCCACCAGGAAAAGTCTTCATATGCCTGAGTAGATATCCCCTAGATCATCAACAGGTTTAAAATCCATCATACTACTCTCAACCTCATTTAGCCTATCTGTGCAGGTGGTTTTACCAGAGGAGGGACACTTAGTGGAAGCTCCAAAGCATCCCTTGTCAGGAAATGGACTATGGTAGAAGATCACCAATGACTTGACTAGGGGAAAGGGGCACTAGGCCACAGATACTCCACAACCATGTAAGAGATGTTCAACAGTATTCCTTTATAAGTACATACCACAATTTGTCCAGCCATTTCCCAATTGATGAACATCCCTTCAGTTTCCAATTCGTTGCCACCACAAAAATTGTCATGAAGATTTTTGTAAAGGGAAGTCCTTTTCACTTTTGGGATATAGTCCTAGTATATTTGTGGGTCAAAAGGTATGCACAATTTTATGGTCTTTTGGGCATGGTTCCAGATTGCTCTTAAGAATAGTTGTATCTGTTTACCACTCCACCAATAGTGGATTAGTGTCCCAATTTTTCCACATCCCCTCCAACATTTATCATTTCCCATTTTTGTCATATTAGCCACTCTGATGGATATGAAGTGGTACCCCAGAGTTTTTTTTAATTTGTGTTTCTCTAATTAATAGTGATTTGGAACATTTTTTCATATGACTAAAGATAGTTTTAATTTCTTCATCTGAGAATTGCCTGTTTGCATCCTTTGATCATTTGTCAATACAATTTAAGCAGAAAATAATCAAAAGAGGGAAGACAAGAGGTATGAGAGAGTCAGAAGGAACCAAGGGATGGAATTGTTCAAGGAACAACAAGGATGTTGATATACCTGGACAGAAGAGTATGTAGGGGAAGAGGGGAGTGATAGGTGTAAGAAGTAGAATACTAAAAGATAGTAACAGAGGTAAGGAAGGAATTAGAGCCAGAGAGAGACTTGGGAAGGAAAAGAGAAACAGAGTTGAAGAGAATGAATGAACAGGTCATCCTAGCTTTAGACTCTGCCAAATTAGACTAATTTTAAAATCTCCCTCCATTAGTAATTTGCCATGTGACCTCAGACCTGGCATCAGGAAGACCCGAGTTCAAATTTGGATTCAGCCATGCACTATTTGTGTGACCTTGTACAAATCACTTAACCTCTGTTTGCCTTAAGGAGCTAGAAATGGCAAATCACTCCAAAATATTTGCCAAGAAAACCTCATGAACATAGTACTGATGTACTATGGTCCACAAAGTCATAAAGATGTGATCAAACAACAAAAACCTCCTCAATCTAAGTTTCCATATTTCTTTCTGTAATATGAAGGAATTGGATTAGATGATCCTGAAGGCCCCTTACAAGATAATAATAATAATAGCTTACATTTTATCAGCAATGTGGCTTAATAATAATAGAAATAGCTGGCATTAATATAAGTCTCTAAAGTTTGTAAAATATCATTCAGGAAGCCCTGAGTTCAAGTCCTACATCTGAAACATGCTGGTTATATGACCCTGGGCAAGTCACATAACTTTTTGGTGCCTTAGTTAGCTTTCTAAGACTATAAGTTTTAGTGCAGATGCTGGTCTTTTCATTGGTAATTCCCTCTGCCAATGAAATCATTAATTTAGTCTTTTTTAAAAAGTTGATATTTATGTACTAGATTTCAGGTACAGAATACTTTAGACATGGAGACCAAGAATGAGCCCTGATGCACTTACATGAACAATATAGCCTGTGGGCATGGTGCCCATCATGACACTTGTAACTCCTTTCTCTCTTTTTGGGCTTGCTTATTCACTTGGAGTAACAGATCTGGAGGTTTTTCCCAAATATGGGGCCATCTTTGCCTATGACCATGGAACTGGCTACAATTCAACATCTCTTTAAGGGTCCTAGGGATAACAGTCCAGGGTAGTGGGCAGAAATACACTTCTAGGAATTGTTTGGCAGCTCTGGGAGTGGGGAGGGAGAGAACACAAATAATGTAACCATGGAAGAAAATTTAATGCAATTAAAATTATATTTAAATTTTTATTAAAAAATAAATTGAGCTAGAAAAAAAAGAAATGCACTTATAATACTGAGTGCTCTAACCCCTGATCTCCCACACTCTGCTTCCCATTTACATAAATCAGTCACAGTGACACTACTGATCCTTAACCACGAAACAGTGACTTAGGGGAGGTGGAGTCAAGATGGCTGTGTAGAGGCAGAGAAAATTCAGACCTCTGAAAACCCTTCCTTACCTATTACAAACTATATGTCCTAGGGGACTGAAAAATCAAACCTAACAACAAGATAGAGCCAAGGAACCCTCCTGCTGGACTCAATTTAAAAGGTATGCCCCCCAAAAGCCAGAATTCAAGGGTTTAAGGAGAAGGAAGAAGGAAGGTCCCAGGACCCCTCCCCCATCTAAGCCTCCAGCTATAGCTGGAGCCTCTGGGTGGACAAAGGCACTGGTCTGGAGGGAGTACCTTGCGGGCAAAGCTGTGCCAGGCTCAGAGCATTGAACACAGGTGGTGGGGAAGGAGTTAGAGAAGGAGCGCAGAGCGGGCAGCCTAGTTGCAGCAGTGGAGACCCTCCATATTGCTCCCCCCTTCCAAGAGGTTTTGGCCTCAGGGCACATCCAGCCCAACCTAGCTGGACTTAATCCCATCAATCAGGGTAGGGAAGCTCAAGCTCCAAAACCCCTCCCCCACAGACTGCACTGAGAGATTTGCTGACAAAGCTCCAAGAGGGAAGACTGACAGAAAAGCACAAACCCCCCCCCCCAAAAAAATGAGAGGAGCAAGAGCACAGACAACTGTGTAAAGAAAGTAAAGAAGGGGTAAATATGAGCAAACAACAGAAAAAGAAAAAAGAAATTACAATCAACAGCTTCTATACAGACAATGAACAAAGAGCAAATGGAGCAGAGAAGGAGGCGGGAACACCAAGCAATAAAACAGAAAACCCAAGGAATTGGATACAGACTTTGGAAAAACTCAAAATACAATTCAAAACACAATTAAGAGAGGCTGAAGACAATTGAGAAAAGACTTAAAACTTAAAAAGTAAGATAAGTCAACTGGAAACAGAAAGTAGTGCCTTGAAAGCCAAAATCAATCAGCTTGAAAATGAGGCAAAGGAGAAGGGTGACCAAAAAGCCAGGAATGAAATCCAGTCTTTAAGAAGCAGAATACAACAATTAGAAGCAAATGACCTCACAATGCAGCAGGACACTATAAAACAAAATCAAAAGAATGAAAAAAATGAGGAAAATATGAAGCACTTCATTCACAAAACAGAAGATTTAGAAAATCGTTCCAGGAGAGACAACTTAAGAGTCATTGGTCTACCAGAAGACCATGACAAAAGAAAAAGCCTGGATATCATCCTACAGGAAATTATCCAAGAAAACTGCCCTGATATTCTAGAATAAGAGGGAAAAATGGAGATCGAAAGAATCCACAGATCACCTCCTATACTTAATCCCCAACTGACAACACCCAGGAACGTTATAGCCAAATTCAAGAACTATCAGACCAAGGAAAAAGTATTATAAGCTGCTAAAAAGAAGTCATTCAGATACCATAGAACCACAGTGAGGATAACACAGGATCTGGCTGAATCTACACTAAAGAACTAAAAGGCATGGAATATGATATTCTGGAAAGCAAGGGAACTAGGTCTACAACCAAGAATCTACTATCCAGCAAAACTGACTATATTCTTACAGGGGGAAAGTATGGTCATTTAACATGAAACAGTGACTTAGCAATAAGGCAAAAGCAGGATTTACTCAACAGAAAGACAAGAAAAAACAAAATATAAGTTTACTCATAATTCTACAATTCACTCTTCCACTAATACACACAGAATCTGTGGAGGAAAGTGAGAATACCCTACAAAAACCTAGAAGAGAATCACATGAATAGGGAAATCCATATTCCCAGGGCAATTCCTTACTTTGGACTACAAACCCAGCCATCCTGAGACTTCTGAGATAACAGACTGCACCATGCATCACCTGGCAAGCAAAACCTCTTTTCTGAGATTTGCTGTCCTTCCTGGCAAAGCCTCTTCTCTGCTACTCTCACGCTATGGGAACCATGATAAGTTTGTGCAGTTTTCCTGTTCACAGTCTCCTTGAATCTAGGATTTTTATAGTAGAAGGAGCATTTGACCTAGGAATCTAGTATCCTGAAGTCTAATTCTGGCTCTGGCACTGACTAGCTAAGTGACCTCAGGCATGTACAGTAGATAGGGTGCTGGACTCCTACACAAGAATATCCAAGATCAAATCCAGCCACAAAAACTTATTAGCTGGGGGCAGCTAGGTAGCTCAGTGGATTGAAAGCCAGACTTAAAGATGGAAGGTCCTAGGTTCAAATCTGGCCTCAGACACTTTCTAGTTGTGTGACCCTGGTCAAGTCATGAAACCGTCGTTACCTAGCCCTTACCACTTGTAAGATTAAAATCATTATGCAATAACTCCGAGTATTATATTTTATAAAATTTATTAATAATCGCTTGAAGTAGAGGAAAGAGAAAGAACCTGAGTGAAGAGAAGTTTTCCCAATTGTGATAGAGAAGAGAGAGAAGGGGGCAGGGTTACAGAAACTTTATCTCCAAAATGTAAGGGCATAACGTGGGGACAGAAGTAGAATTCTGGGAAATGGAATCCTGGGGTACAAAATTCTAATTACACATACTCTTCTGTCTTGGAACCAATATTTAATATTGATTCTATGGAAGATGGAAGGTAAGGGGTTAAAAAAATCCAAAAAAACTTGGTGGGAATATGGCAAAATCGGGACACTGATGCATTATTGGTGGAGTTGTGAATTAATCCAGCCACTCTGGAGGGCAATTTGGAATTACACCCAAAGGACTTTAAAAGACTCCTTGTCCTTTGATCCAGTCATACCACTGCTGGGTTTGTACCCCAAAGAGGTAATAAGGAAAAAGACTTGTACAAAAATATTGATAGCTGTGCTCTTTGTGGTGGCAAAAAAACTGGAAAATGAGAGGGTGTCCCTCAATTGGGGACTGACTGAATAAACTGTGGATGGTGATGAAATACTATTATTGTGCTATAAGGATTGATGTCTGAAGGATTTCTATGTGAACTGGGAGAACCTCAATGAACTGATGCAGAGTGAAATGAACAGAACCAGGAGAACATGGTACACAGAAAGTGAAACATTGTGGAACAATTCAATGTAATGGACTTTGCTACTAATAGCAATGCAACAAACCAGGACACTCCTGAAGGACTTATGGGAAAGAACGTTATCCACAGTAAGAGAAAGAACTACGGGAGTAGAAATACAAAAGAAGAACATATGACATCACTTACCACAAGTATATATGGGTATGTGATTTGGGGTTTAGGCGTTAAAAGATCATTCTATAGCAAAAATGAATAATATGGAAATAGGTATCAAGTGATAACATTTGTATAAGCCAGTGGAATTGCTTGTAAGCTCTGGTAGTGGGGAGGGAAGAGGGAAGGGAAAGAAAATGAATCGTGTAAACATGGAAAAATATTTTAAAATTAAAATAAAAAAACAACTTACTAGCTGTGTTACCCTGGGAAATCTCAATTTTTTCAACTATAAAATGGGGATAAATAATAGCACTTCTCTCTCAGGGTTGTTTTGAAGATCAAATGAATTTATAAAATGCTTAGCACAGTGCCTGGCACATAGTAGGTAGTGATTAAACACTTGTTTCTTTTTTCCCTCTTTTCACTAAACCTCTGTGATTTTCAGATGGTTTCTAAGGTTCCCTTCCAGCTCTGATATTCTGTAACAATACACTAGGTGTGACTATAAAGGAAGGAGAGTAATACCAGAGGTCACATGCAAAATTCAGTCCCTTTCCCTTACTCATTTGGGTTTCTTAACTGGATGAAAGAGGGAGAACACAAATCAGAAGCAGCTCCCAAGAAGAAACTCCCCAGGTATCAGGACTTGACCTAACTGGGCTCCTCATAATATAGTTCATGGAACCATTATTAAGCCTTGTTAAGTTTAATTGACTGTGTCCTTAACACTATAAGTCCGTGTCTCTTACCTTTCACTGGAAATAATGAAAACCTTGAGCTTCTTTCTGCTCTACCACTCAGGCTTCTCTGAATGTGCCGAGTTTTCTTCCATTGTTATAGTTGATTATTTCAGCTGCTAAAATCTCTATTAATATGACTCACTGGAGAGGCCAGCTACAGCCTTGGTCAATAACCCTTTGTCCACTAGGGAAAAAAAGCAAGGATGCTAGTCTCTGCTTCCTTCCCACAAGTCTTTGATTGTCCCCAGGACCCTTGGAAACATCATCGTGAAAGAGAGTTTCTACAACCTTTCTGTCCCCTTTTAGAGAATGATAGAATATCATGGGGAGAAAAGACTTCAAAAGTTATCATAAATATGAATTATTGAATGAATTTTTACAATTACTACTAGTACTAGCATTTATATAGCACTTTAAGGTTTAAAAAGCACTATATATATATCATCTCATTTGATTCTCACAACCCCAATGTATAAGTGCTATTATTATACCCATTTTACAGATGAGGAAACTGAGACAAGCAGAGGTTAAGTGATGTGGCAAGGATCACACAGCTAGTTAATGTCTGAGATGGGATTTGAAATCAGGTCTTCCTGACTCCAGGCAGCTGGATGACTCTGGATAGAGCACTGAACTTGGAATCAGGAAGACTCATCTTCCTGAGCTCAAATCTGGCCTCAGACACTTACTAGCTGTTACCCTGTTTGCCTCAGTCTAATGAGCTGGAGAAGGAAATGGCAAACCACTCTAGTATCTTTGCCAAGAAAAACCCAAATGGGATCATGAAGAGTCAGGCACAACTGAGGAATGACTGATCAAGTCCAATATCCCATTTTATAGATGAAGAACTGAGACACCCTCTCCCCTCAGGCTAAGTGACTTGTTCTTTCTTTTAATTTATTATTTATTCTTAACATTCTTTTTTTTTAATTGAGTTCTGAGTTCTCTCTCTCCCTGACCACCCTTACTTTAAGCAAGAAATCTGAAAAGTTATACATTTGAAATTATTTGTTTAAATTTTAGCTGTGTTGTAAAAAGGAGGCAAGAGAAATAAAGAAATGGAAGAAAGTTATATTATAATCTGTGCTCAGACTATCAGTTCTCTCTCTGGAGGTGGAGAGTAGATTTCATCATAAAACCTTTGGATTTTTATTGATCAGAAGAGCCAAAAGTCACTTGTTCAAAGTCACACAGGTAGTGACTGAACTGGCTGTCCCCCTCTTCCTGGAACGTTCTCCCTCTGACTACTGATCTTTCTGGCTTTCTTTAAGTCCCAAACAAAATGTTTTCCTCTACCCCTCTTAATTACAGTGTCTACTTTCTAATAATTGTTTTCTATTTATCCTGCATATAGTTTGCTTTGTTTATATTTGTTTGCATGCCTTCTCCCTGATTAGACTGCAAGCTTCCACAGGGCAGGGACTATCTTTTGCTTCTTTTTGCATTAGCACAGTGCCTGGCATATAGTAGGTGGTTGATAAATGTTGTTGTATTATATAGTATCTATCTACCTACCTACCTATCTATCCATCTGTCTATCTGTCTGTCTATCATCAATCAATCAATCTATCCTTTTTTCCATTGCATATCATGTGGCTACCTCACAAACTTATAAATGAGAATGAGAATATTCCTTGATAAGCCACTTGACCCCTCCCAGGTATTTATTGGACCCTAGCTACCCCAGAAGAAGGAAGTAGAGAAGTGTCCTCCCTTTCCCTCTTCTTTCCTCTCCTTCCTTTCTTTCCTTCCCTCTCTTTCCCACCATTTCTCCCCTCCCCTCTTCTTTTCCCTTTCATATTCCCTTCTCCTCAATGAATAAATGAATAAAGCATTAGTCATCGTAATTATACAGAATTAATTTTCCTCCACTTTAATTTTAAGTCTTTCATTTTACAGAAAGAAGACAAAAAGAAAAAATCTCTCAAGGTCACACAGTTAGGACTCTACAGAGCTGGGACTTGAATCCAGGACCCAGGCTGTCTCTGGTGTTATTCCACAGAATCACCCTGGGATCTGGACCCAAGTATTTGCTAGAGGGGAAGAAAGGGGAAGAAAGGGACTGGCATAGTTAATGAGCTGTCAGACCTCATAGACTTGGGCAGATGGGAACTGGGAGAACTGTCTGATATCATGCAGAGAGGAGTCATCAGTAAAATGAATAAGGGCTTGAACTAGATAATTCATCAGGTTCCTGCCACCTCCCAAACTGGAATCCTATGACTCTTTGAGCCCTAGTGTCAATGTGCAAGGCCATGTGTAGGTCTGTATTGTGAGATTTAGTTGTTTCAACAAATATTCGTAAAAGAGAGATAAGAACCATTAATACTTATAAAGTACATTAAGGTTCCTGAAACACTGTCCATATGATTTGTCATTTCATCCTCACAATAACCAGCAAGGTAAGGGCTATGATCATTATTCCCATTTTAGAGATGGGAAAACAGAGGCTGAGAACTATCTTGCTGGTCACATTGTAAGTGACAAAGACAAAATTTGAACTCAGGTCTTCCTGACTTCAAGTCCCGTGCTCTTTCAACTATGCCATCTAGTGGCTCCTCCTCTCAACTTGCCTTTAGTCTCATAGGGAAGAATTAGGGCATCCTTTCCTGGATATTCATTCTCGTATTCATTCATTCATATTTTCTCTCTCTCTCTTTCTCTCTCATTTTAATTCAGGAAGGTGAATCTTCCTGGCTCTAAGTCCAGTGCTCTATCTACTTCACCACTGAACTGCCCAAGCTACTACTTACAGAATCACTAGTTAAAGCATCCCCTCTCTCATGGACTACTACAATATTCTCCTAATCGGTTCCCCTCCCTCAAGCCTCTCTTATGTTGTCTCCACCATTAGAATATAAGCTCATGAATTTAGCATGTATATAATTATATATATATATATATATATATATATATACATACATACATGTTTTCTCCACTATTCAAAAAGGGTTATAATGTTGTCTAGCTTAGTATGAGTTCATGCAAATATTCTAAGGTGAATGAGTGGGGAAAAAAATCTTTACTAGAAGGTCCAGTAGATAGAATTCAAGGCTTGTAATCAGAACTGTATGACCCTGAGCAAGTCACTTAACCTCTGTTTGCCTCAGTTTCTTCATCTGTAAAATGGAGATGACAATAATAGCACCTACCTTCCTGGGTTCTTGTGAGGATCAAATGAGATCATAATTTTAGAGTGCTTAGCACATAGGCAGACCAAGTGGCATGGTAGCCCTCCCACTTCCAAGACTTCCCTTCTCCCTAGTGAGTGGCACTGTGGTCCAGAGAGTCCTGGGGCTGATTGGGGAGCTGAAGGATACACTCCTTCTATATACTAAATGGAGCTGATCTCATGGTTCCATAGCTGGAGGTGGGGGTGGGGGGTGGGGAAAGAAGATGGCCTCGGGCAATAGGGAATGAAGTATGACTGAAGCCTTCCTGAAATTGAGGGGTACATTAGGCAGTTACCCAGAATTCCTCATAGTCATCCTTTCTTGCTTCACCGAAATAGCCCATCACATTCACGTACCATGGATTTTTTTTTTTAAGTCATTCATCAATCGATAGGTACTGTTTGTAGTTCTTGGCTACCACAAGGAGAGGTGTTATAGATATTTTGCTCTACTTCCAGCTCTAATATTCTGTGATAGACAATTCCCAGGATGGAGTCTGGTCAGCAGCAGAGTGTGGGAGCGTGTGACTTGGATATGATATGTATTCTTTTGTAAGAAATGTCAGGGGATGAATTAATTGATCAATCAGTAAATCAGCAGTAATTTATTAAACATCCATTATGTGCCATATAAGAGGCAGGTAAGTGATTTAGTGGATAGAGTGCTGGACCTGGAGTCAGAAAGACCCAGGTTCAAATCTGTCCTCAGACACTTACTAATTGTATGACCCTGGGCAATCTACTTAACCCTGTCTGCCTCAGTTTCTTCATCTGTCAAATGAGTAGGAGAAGGAAATGGCAAAAGATGCCATTATCTTTGCCAAGAAAATGCCAAATGGAGGGCAGCTGGGTAGCTCAGTGGATTGAAAGCTAGGTCTGGAGATGGAAGGTCCTGGGTTCAAATCTAGCCTCAAACACTGTGTTACCCCTGGCAAGTCCCTTAACATCCACTGGAAAAGAAAATTGCAAACCACTTCATTTACGAGAAAATCCCATGGATGGTATTGGCATGCTGTAGTTCACAGGGTCACAGAGAATCAGGCATCACTGAACAATTATATGTGGCATATGCTTATATATGTTCTTGTTTCTCCCATTAGAATATGCATGGTATTCCTGGAACATTGCCCAGAGTCTGGTGAATAGCTGACTCTAATGCTGATTGACTGATTGCTTTGTCAGACACTGTACTAAGTGCTGGGGATACAAAGAGAGGCAAAAACTGTCTCTGCCCTCAAGGAACTTACATTCTAATGGACAAGATGGCCCATTTGTACAGTTGCTACTTTCAAGATGTGCAGAGTTGCTGACAGATCATCTCAAAGGATAGGCATTAGCATCTGGGAAAGGACTGCTGCAGAAGGTAGCATTTGACTGAGATGTGGCTATGTGGTGGGGGCATCCAGATGGTTCAATGGATAGAAAACTGGGTGTAGAGTCAGCAAGACCCCTCTTCATGAGTTCAAATCTGGCTTCAGACACTTACTAGCTGTGTGACCCTGAGCAAGTCACTTAAACCTCTTTGCCTCAGTTTCCTTGAGAAAGAAATGACAAACCACTCCAGTACCTTGGCCAAGAAAACCCCAAATGGGGTCACAAAGAGTAAGATAAGACTGAAACGACTCAACAACAATGTGGTATGGTAGATGGAGCACTGAACCTGGAGTCAGGAAGAACCTGGCTTTAAATCTAGTCTCATCCTAGCTGTGTGACCCTGGGCAAATCACTTGTTCCCCATTGCCTGGCCCTTTCTACTCTTCTGCCTTGGAACCAATACATAGTGTTGATTCTAAGGCAGAAGATAAGGGTTTTTCAATAAATAAAAATAAATAAATCTAGTCTCAGACACTTACTAGTTGTACAATCTTGGAAAAGTCACTTGATCTCTCTTTACTTCAGTTTTCTCACCTGTGAAATGGGAATATTAATAACAACTATCTTCCAGGGTTGTTGTGAGAATCTCACAGCCTACTCAGGAGGAATAAATATTTTCCCAGTTGTTCAGAATCATTTTTATTTGTGTGAAAAGTGCTTTGTAGTTGTCTTGATGTATTTCCTGGGTTTATCTTGGCAGGTTGATTCCCAAGTATTTTAGATTGCCTAGTTATTTTAAAAGCACTTCCTCTTTCTATCTCTTGCTCTTAGACTTTACTGGTAATAAATAGAAATGCTGCTGTTTTTATTATTATTATGAACTGGGCCTTGAAGGAAGATAAGGATTCTAGGAGGTAGAGGTGTGCAGGGAAAGAATCCAGGCATAGTGGGCAGCTAATGTAAAGATGGAGCTTGAGGCTACCTTAAGAGGGGTAGCTAGGCTGCTCAGTGGGTAAAGAATCAAGCCTAGAGACTGGGGGCCTCTGAGTTCAAATCTAGCCAGATACTTCCTAGCTGTGTGACTCTGTGCCAGTTTTTTACCCCAAATTGCCTAGTTCTTATCCCTTTTCTGCACTGGAACTGATAATAAGTATCAATTCTAAGATGGAAGATAAGTTATTTTTCTTTTTTTAAAAGAGACTCTAAAGTCCAACACCCTCCTTATTTTGCAGATGAGAAACTGAGGAATAGGGAGAGTGACTTGCCTAGAATCATATAGCTAGTAAATCTGAGGCAGGATTTGAATCTGAACCTTCTGGACTCCAGGTACTACAGTCTTATCCATTATACCAGTGGAGAATATGCTGCTGGATCAGGAGTCAAGAATACTCATCTTCCGGGGTCCATATCTGGCCTCAGACACTTCCTAGTTTTGAGACCCTGGGCAAGTCACTTCATCCTACTTACCTCAGTTTCCTCATTCATAAAATAAGCTGAAGAAAGAAATAGCAAACCACTATAATATCTTTGCCAAGAAAACCACAAAAGTACCATCTCAAACCTATCAGATTGGCAAATGTTAAAAAAAAAAAAGTAAAAATGATATATGTTGGAGGGGATGTGGAGAAATGGAGCCACTAATGAACCTCTGGTGGAACTGTGAATGGATACAACCATTCTGGAGAGCAATCTGGAACCATACCCAAAGGGCTTTAAAATCGAGCATACTCTTTGATCCAGAAATACCACTTATAAGTCTGTATCCTGACAAAAAGCTGAGGAGAGGGAGTCAAGATGGCAGCATGGAGGCAGCAAAAGTTCAGACCTCTGAAAACCCTTCCTCATGCATTAAAAACAAAATACTTCTAGGGAACTGAAAACCAAATCTAACAACAGGACAGAGCTAAGGAACCCTCCTGCTGGACTCAACTTAAAAGGTACACCCCCCAAAAATCTGAATTTGAGGACACTCAGGTTTAAGGAGAAGGAAGGAAGGTCCCAGGACCCCTCCTCCACCTACAGTAATGAGCCTCCAGCAGTGGCTGGAATCTCTGGGTGGGCAAGGACACTAGTCTGGAGGGAGTACCTTGCGGGCAAAGCAATATCAGGCTCAAGGCTTTGAACACAGGCAGCAGGGAGGCAATTGGAGGAGAAGCTCAGAGAAGGCAGCCAAATAGCAGCAGAGACACTCCATTTCCCCCTCCCTTTCCTTTGCCCCTTCCCTCACCCCCTCCCACATTCCCATCTAGCTCTGCAAGATCAACTCCACCCTGGCTTAATCTTATCAAGCCTTCAGAAGGCAAGGAAGTTCAAACTCTAACACCCCTCCCCCACAGACTGCTCTGAGAGCCTTGCTGATCAAACTCCAAGAGTGAAGGATGCAACTACTACAGAACACCTTAATAACAAGGTGGGAAGCCCAGCTCCTTTTCAGTTTCTGCTGACAGCTGGGGAAGATCTGACATCAGGACTCCACTTGACCAATCAGCAGAGCAGAGGAGTCCCTTCAGGACAGAAAAGCCTAAACCCATAGATCCAGCACATAATTAGAGGAGCAAGACTACAGGCAACTGCAGGAGGGAAAGAGGGGGGAAACAGAAACAACAGAAAAATAAAAAAGAAATTACAATCGACAGCTTCTATCCAGGCAATGAACAAAGAGCAAATGAAACAGAGGAAGATCAAGGAATACCAAGCAAAAACACATAAACTCCAGTGAATTGGACACAGGCTTTGGAAGAACTCAAAATACAATTCAAAAAACAATTAAGAGAGGCTGAAGACCACTAGGAAAAGAACTTAAAAATCAAGATAAATCACCTGGAAACAGAGGCACTTGAACTAAATTGAGAAAATAGTGTCTTGAAAGCCAAAGTTAATCAACCAAGTCTGTATCCAAAGAAATCAAAGAAAGGGGAAAAGGACCAATTTGTCCAAAATATTCATAACATCTCTTTTTGCTGTAGCAAAAAATTGGAAACTGAGATGTTCATAAACTGATGAACAAGTTGTGATATATGGTTGTAAGGGAATGAATACTATTGTACCATTAGAAATGACAAACAAGGTTATTTCCGAAGACCCTTGAAATATTTATATGAACTGATGCGAAGTGAAATGAGCAGAACCAGGAAAACAGTGTATATAGTAACCACAATAATGTATGATGATCAGTTGTGAATGGCTTGATTATTATCAGCAATGCAAGAATCCAACTCCAAGCAACTCACTATGAAAAATGCTATCCACCACCATAGAAAGATCTGATAGATTCTGAATGCATATTGAAGCATATAATTTTTCATTTTATTTCCTCCATGAATTTTTTCTTGTAAGTGCAATATGTATCTTCTTTCATATGGAAGTATATATTGCATGATAGCACATGTATACCCAATATCAGAGCACTTGCTGTCTCAGGGACAGGAAAAGAGAGAAAGGAGGGAGAGAATTTGAATCACAAAATATCAGAAAACAAATGTCAAAAATTGTTTCTGCATATAATGGAGGGGGAAAATACAATAAACCAATCCTGGGAAAATAAAAACTAAAAAAGAAAGCAAGCTAGAAATGGGATCACAAAGAGTCAGACATCACTGAAAAGACTGAACAACAAAGCTGTGAGTGTGTATAAAAATAGGTCACTCTACTTATAAGGTGTCTTTGCATGCCTCTTTGAGGTGCAGTAGAATCTGTTGGTTTAAGACACCAAAGGGTCCACTATAGAGGGGCTACTCCCTCTTACTTTAAAGCTAAAGCAATTTTCTTATAACAACCTTGTGAGATAGGTCATGCATGTGGTATTGTCTCCATTTTAGATATAAGGAAACTGAGGCTTATAGTGGTGAAATGATTTGGGATCATGGGGATTTTGCAGGGACCTCTGAAGCCATTTAGTCCAATCCCCTCATTTTAGAGATGAGGAAAACCAAGACTCAATAAGAATCAAATAGCTTGTCCTTAGTTACACACAGGGAGTAAGAAACAGAGCCAAGACTAAAAATCCAGGTCTTTTGACAACAGGCCCAATTTTTCTTTTTCTTTTCTTTCCTTCTCTTATTTTTTTTTAGTCCCTAACATATCCCATTGACCTGTCTGTTCCTATGCTGTGTTACTTCCAGGAAACCTCACTTTTTTAGGCCAAATTGGCACAAGGCTAATTATTTTCTCTTAGGGGGGAAGCCAACAATTTTGATAGCTTCTAGCTTGCGTTGGGTTCAGACTTTTTAGGTCAACCAACAACTGGGCTTTCTTTTGGCATGAGAGTGACCAAGGGGGGTCATATTACACAAGGGTTCCTTCCCAGCAACCCTGATTAAGCAACAATAGGCAGATCAGCCTAGGGAGAGGGGCACTCCCAAGAATCCCTACACTGCAGTTCTTAGAAGTGGCTCCCTGCCTGCCTCCAGATCCCAGGATCCATCTTTTATGATGACTTTCCAAGAGCAAGACCTGGAAAGAATTGTGAGAAGTTGTCATAAGATTAGACCAGTGGTCTTGAGACCACTATGACAACTCCACCTTAAGAAGGGCTGTAGCTTGTAGAATCTCGGCATAGAACCCATTCTTGTAAGATAGGTTTGATAGTTTTGAGGCCATCATGATAGTTTCCCCTTAAGGGAGGCTGTTAAGTTTATAGTGGAAAAATACTAGCAATATTGTTTTTCAAAGGTTAATATAGCTGTGTCTCCTGCCAGCTTATCTTTTTCCCTGATTACAAACCCCTAAAATAATATTTTGTCTACCAATAGCTTTTCTTTCTGATAACAAATCCCCCGAGTAATAATTTTGTCTACCACAGTTTGATTTTTTCTCCATGATAACAACAAATAATATTTTGTCCTGACTCCTGATATTCAACTCAGTCAGACACAAACGTTTATAAAAAAAATAAAATTGAATGGACTCATATCTCTGTGCTCCCCCCACAGCACTGTCCTTACATGAATTATGTTAATAATTATGTTAATAACATGTTTGCCTGAGCTGTATGTTGGGTGCCCTTTTCCCCTCTCCCCTTCCCTCTCTTCCCTGTTGCTTGCAGTAAAGGTTTGCACTGTACTGACTCCTGTTGTTTTATATGCCATTTTTGGCACCCAAACTCATTGAGGGGGGAGAGCCTTCCTTGGACATAACTGGTCACCCAGATAAGGACTTAACCTAGAGACAGCCATGTCTACACTGGGGAAGTTGGGAATTGTGAGCCCAGATAGAGAAAGAAGGGGTTAATAGAAGAATCCTATGTCTTCACAGGAGGGACTCCCCTCATGCCGGAGGAATGGCTCAGAACTGAAGTCATGGATAGGTATGATTTTCCCTGGAGGGACAAATTACATCCACAGGACCAAAAGGTAAAGTGTTTAATCCTGACTAGATTATAAATTCTTCAGAGGCAGAGGCTGTTCTTATACAATATTCAATTTAATTCAGCACTTGAGACAGCACCTACTATGTGCTGCCATTATACTGAGTGCTGAGAATACAAAGGCAAAAATGAAAGGTTTTTCCTATTCTTAAGAAGCTTATATTCTACTGAGAAGAGAACTGTGATTCTAGTGGTTTATATCAGTATGTTTACAATAAACATATTCAGCAATTTATAATAATAACAGCATTTCTAGGAGGCAGGTAGGTGGTGCAGCAGATAGAGCAATGGGCAGTCAGATAGGAAGACTTGAGTTCAAACTTGATCTTAAACACTTACTAAGCTGTGTGGCTTGAAGCAAATCACTTTACCCTGTTTGCCTCCCTTTTGCATCTGCAAAATGAGCTGGAGAAGAAAAGGGAAGTATCTCTACCCAGAAAACTCCAAATGGGATCGCAAAGAATCAGATATAACTGCAACAACTGAAAAATATTAGAATGCAAGCACCTCAAGAGTAGATATTGCCTTGTTCTCCTATTTTTGTATCCTCAGCCCTTAGCACAATGCCTGGCACATATTAAAGGCTTAGAAACTGTTCTATCTATATGTTAAATATCTATCCATCCATCCTTCCATCCATTTATTTATCTAGCTCCCATAAAGCTAAGACATACTTCCCCAGAAATATATATAGCATCAGTGGGACAAGTGGGCATAAATGGTGAATCCACAGTTGGGCAAAGCAACTCATAAGGCATTTCAGAGCCCGGTGATCTTTATATTTTTGTAATGCTCTCCTTTCTAGTGAGAAGCTCTGTCAGCAGGGCACCCTGGGTCTGTTCTGGTTCAAAGTCTGTCTCCCAAATGCCAAAGCTAATTCTCTTGAATCCATAGCTGGCTCTTTTCTCTGCTGCCAGAAGTCTCTCTCCTTGGAACTTCTTCCACTGATGTCTACTTTCTTCTAGTTAGGACATTTCCTACTGAGTACTTCCACAGCAAGTCATCATGACTGATAAGGGAAGGGGGAGAAAGAAATCTCCTCTTGCTCTGATGGTAGCATTCTTTGAAGCTGCTTCCTATTTAGAATGCTTTTGTGTCAGGGACCCCTTCTGCAATCTGATGAAGCCCTTCTCAAAATAATGTTTTTAAGTTCATATTAATCATTTATATCAAGGGATATTAAAATACAATTTTATATATATATATATCAATTTTTAAACAAAGTTAGCAAAATCCTATTCAAGAGCATTCATTTTAGAGTCACCATCAGCATATTTTTTTTTCAGCCAATAGCTAATTCCATCAAGGACATCTTCACACTTTATAAAGGAGTAACAGGGTTCAGACACCTTTTTGTCTTGTCTTTCTTACCTGTCCCAGTTTCATTAACTGGACTAGGAGAAAATACATTGATGAAAGTATCTTGATTAGTTTTCTTTAACATCAATTTTCTTTTCTTTTTTTAAAAAAAATCTTACTTTCTGCCTTAGAATTGATACTAAGTATTGGATCCAAATACAAAAAAGCAATAAAGGCTAAGTAATTGGGGTTAAATGACTTACTTGCCCAGGATCACACAGCTAGCAACTGTCCAATGCCAGATTTTAATTCAGGACTACCTATCTTCAGGCCTGACTCTATCTTCTGAGCCCCCCAACATTAATTTCCAAGGTAGCACCTCAACATGAATTTGTTTTTCTTGTCTGAGATAAGAGGAACTAAGAAACTGAGTTTTTATAGGAAAAAGTAGAAGAAAGAAAAGATAATTAATTTTATAATCCAAAATGAAGCACTATTCAGAAAGATATGAATTTTGGCAGTAGGAAAGAACTGGTACCTTAGACTATCAGGTGGGCCTAGAAAAGGTTGGTAGAAAGGAAAACTGTATGAGATTTCTTCAATGTTCCCTTTCCTTTACCAAGTTGAATATATATATATATATATGTGTGTGTGTGTGTGTGTGTGTATATAAATATATTAATCAATCAATAAGCATTTGCTAAGTACCTTCTATCTTATTCACTGAGCTATGGACAGGAAGATAGTAATTTCTTTCCCTCAGGGAGATTACAGGAGTTTATAGAGGTATACACAAGACAGCTGTGTGCCACAGTACACTAGGTTTAGAATCAGGAAGACTCCTCTTCCTGAGTTCAAATCTGCCCTCAAACACTTTCTAGCTGTGTGACCCTGGGCAAGTCACTGAATTTTATTTGCGTCAGTTTCCTCATCTGAAAAATGAAAGAAATTACAAACCACTAGCTGTGCAACCCTGGGCAAATCACTTCACCTTGTTTGCCTCAGTTTCCCCATATGTAAAATGAGCTGGAGAAGGAAAAGGCAAAATACTACAGTATCTTGAAATGAATTAACAAGCACATTAAAACACAAACAGAGATGAGATAACCTTGAAGGGAAAGGACTAGCAACTGAAGGGTCCAGGGAAGGTAGAAAGGGACACTTGAGATGACTCTGGAAGGAAACCACATCTTTCAAAGTTGACCTACCAGGCTCCAGTTTACTACATCACCTAAACAGGTGCCCTTTCTCCCTCCCCAATCAATTATTAGTGCATTAAATATGAGCTAGAATCAGATTGTTAGAGGAGGAAGAGACTTTGGAGCTCTTCCATCCCAGCCCCCTCAATTTACAGATAAGAGATCTCAGGTCCAGGTATGTGAAGCCTCCAGTCTGGCCAGTCTGATGACATCCCAGGAATTAGTGCCAGAAGCTAGATAAGAACCCAGGCTCCTGACTCCTAATCCAGACAAGAAGTGGGAGAGAAAGGGAACAAGCCTTTTTTAAGTACCTACTAAGTGCCAGGTATTCTGTGTAATACCAGGTAACAGGTAAGCTAGGTAGTGCAATGGCTAGAGAACTGGGCTTGGAATTAGGAAGACTCCTCTTCCTGAATTCAAAACTGATTTCAGACACATTCTAGCTGTGTGACCCTGGGCAAATAACTTCATCCTATTGGCCTCAGTTTCCTCATCTGTCAAACGAGCTAGAAAAGGAAATGGAAAACTACTCTAGTATCTTTGTCAAGAAAATCTCAAACGGGATCACAAAGACTTGGACATGACTGGAACAACAAAAGCATGTGCCAAGCACTGTGCTACGTACTTTGCAAAAATTAGCTCAGAGGGGGCAACTAGGTGGCCCAGTGGCTAGAGAACCAGACCTAGAGAATGGGAAGTCCTGGGTTCAAATCTCATGTACTAGCTATGTGACACTGGGCAAGTCACTTAACCCCCATTGCCTAGTCCTTACCACTTTTCTGCCTTGGGACCAACACTTAGTATCAACTCTAAGACAGAAGGTAAGGGTAAAAGAAAAAAATTAGTCCAGGGCTGCCTCTTACTGAGTTGCTCCACATTTTCTTCCCAATTGTAAGTACCCTGTGTCCAATATTGAGCATGTACCCCAACCATAGAGGTAAGAGCACTGAGCTGAGACTGAGGAGAATCAAGTATTAATCCCAGCAGGGTCTCTTGAGCTGCGTGATCTGTCTAGTCCCTTCCTTTCTCTGAGACTCAGCTTCCTCCTCTGTAAAATGAGGGGAATCAGATTCAATCCAAATCAACAGACAAAACAAAAAGCCTGCCTTTAGGGGAAGGGAATAAAGATTTATATAGCACCCACTATGTGCCAGGCACTGTGCTAAGGGCTCCACAAATGTTATCTCATGAAATAAAGATAAAACAGAAACAATAAATGTTATCTCATTTGTTCCTCACAACAATCCAGGGAAGCAGCACTATTATTATTATCCCCATTTTACAGAGGAGTAAACTGAGGCAAACAGAGGTTGAGTGATTTGCCTAGGGTCACAGTTAGCTCACATTCATAGAGCACTTATGTGTCAGGCACTGTACCAAGTGTCCTACAATTATTATTTCATTTGCTCCTTATAACAGCTCTAGGATAAAGATTTATTATCCCCATTTCATAGATGAGGAAACTGAGACAAACAAAGGTTTAAGTGATTTCACACAGCTAGTATGTATACAAGGCTGCATTTGAACCAAAGTCTTCTTGATTCCAAGCCCAGTGCTCTGTTTCCTGTGCCAGCTCCTTCAGTTTCCCCTTGACCTTCTCCCCCCACCCCCATGACAATAGGATCATAAGATTTAGAGCTGGAAAGGATCTTGGAGATTATCTAGTTCAATCTCCCTAAGTTTACAGATGAGGAAACTGATGCTTCCCCTACAAGAAAATGAACTAATCCAAGATGATACGGTGAGTGAGTGAGTGGTAAGACCCGGATTCTTCAAATATAAGTGCTCTGGATCAAACCCCGGCATCCTTTCACGTCTGCCAACTTCTCCTAAACTGCCGAGGGATAGTCCAGGACTCTTCCCACTTCTTTCCTTCGAGGCTAGGTGTCGACAGCATAAAATTAATTCACACTAAGGTGTGAATGATTGGGTGTGAATGACTGAATTTATTATTAGCAGAACTTCAGGTCCTGCCAATTTGAAGGGAAAGAATTTCAGGCAATATGATGGGTGTAGGGAGAGGAACAGCACTGGACAGGGGAGAGGGTACAAGATTCAGAGTCAGAGGACCCAACCCAGTCTAAAGCAGGTATGCAGGGACATCTGATGAAACCAGTGACGTATTTATACATGTACTCACAACTCTGGTGTAATGGAGTCAGGAAGACCTGGGTTTGAATCTCAGCTCTGATTTTGTGACCCTGAACAAGTCATCTAACTTCTCTTGTCCTCAGTCTCTCATTTGTAAAATGAAGAGATTGAACTAGATGAGTTTGGAAGTCCCTTCCAGTTCTAAATCTATGGCTTCTGACCCTGTGTGGGGCCAGAGATCTTCTAGGACAGTTCTTCATTTCGAGAACACAAAACATCTTTTAATAAGGTTTTGCAAAAGGAATATACTTTGTCAGAGCCTGAGCCCCTTTTTGGAGGTTTTGGAGGTCCCCTGGTAGGGAGGGGTTGTGTCCTTGTGCCTCTTCTATAACACTTTCCAGGTAAATAGGAATTTGAACCTTGTGGCCATGGGTGCAGCCCCAGAGAAATAATGTTCTGGACACCCTTCCTTCTCCTTCATACACACACAGCCAGTCCTACAAAGCTCACCCTTCAGACAGGAATGTGCTTGGCAGTTTGGAAGAAGAGGCTTCCTCTGGGTTTCCTCCCCTCTCCAGGCCCTCAGGTCAGGAGCAGCCTCTCCCTGGAGGCGCTGCTCTCCCCTCCCAGAAGGGACTCACTAGGTGTGGAAGGAGGGGAACACTCTGGTCTGGGGGTGTCAGGAGAGCAATCCAGGGCACTGGGAAGATGGCAGGCGCGGCCCTCAGTGGCTCATCTGGGAATAATTGCTGTGGTAATTATGAAGATTACACATGCAAATGACTCTAATTTACATGCCATCTCCAGGTGGTGGAAAGGTCATCTATAATTGACTAGCTCCTTCCTGCCACGGGTAGAAGGGCTAGGCTGGGGGCTCCCTGGGGAGGGGGCAGGATGCCTCTGCTTTAGAGTCCACAAGGGGGGCCTTGGTCACCTCTTTTCCTTTTCTCCCCTTCTCCTCTCCTTTCTTCCCTTTCCCTCCCTTATCTTCTTTTCTCCTTTCCTCTCCTCCTCTCCTCTCTCTTTTCCCCTCCCCATCTCTTTTCCCCTCCCCTCCTTTCTCCTTTCCTCCCTTCTCCTCACCTCTCCTCCCTTTCCCTCTCTTCCCTTCTCCTTTCCTTTCCTCTCCTCCCCTTCCCTCCCTTTTCCTCTCCTCTCCTCCCCTTTCTCAGATAACCTGAACCTTAAAGGGAAAGGAAGGGGCTAACTCTGCTACCCTTCTAGTTCCTAGAACACACATTTCCCTGTCACAATAAAATATTTCCGAATGATCCCACTCCACACTTCACTCTCCCATCATCCCCCACTCTCCTGAGGTTTAGTGACTTTCCCAAGGTCACAATAAGTGAAAGAAGCAGAATTTGGCTCTAGTTCTTCTGTGGGACTTCAAGAGATGAGGAAAGACAGAAAGGGCAAAGGTGGGTGCTTGGCAGGAACCATGATGAACTCTTAAGAGATGCTAACCTATGTCTTGGCCCATATAATATTACAACAATCACAGTCCTTGTTGTTTGGATATTTGCCATCCCCGCACACATCCCACCATCTTCCCTCTCAGTGCCTTTACTGACCCATCACTGGGCAAGTTTTCCCACTTCGTCTTTGTTCTTCATTTCCTTGGCTTCCTCCAAGGCTCAGCTCAGATGCTACCTTCTTCAGGAGGCTTTCCCTTGTTCTCTTAGCTGCTTGTGCCTTCTGTATTTAGATGGCTGTGGAACTGTTTACTAATGTATAATCTTCCCCATTGGAATGTCCTTGTGAGCAAGGACTGTCTTTTGCCTCTCTTTATAGCCCCAACTCTTAGTACAGTGCCTGGCATGTAGTAGGTGCTTAATAAATGCCTGTTGATGACTGATTTAGAATCATAATTTTAGAGCTGAAAGGGTATTCAGATATCGTCTATCTAATCCAACCATTTTACATTTTACAGATGAGGAAGTTAAGGTCCAAAGAGGCTTAGTGACTTTCCTAAGGTCACACAGGAAGAGAAAGAAACAGGATTTGAATTCATCTCCTCTGACTCTAAATCCAATACCCTTTCTGATATACTGTTTTTTTTTAAACCCTTACCTTAGAATTTTTTAAAACCCTTACCTATCTTAGAATCAATACTAAGAATTGGATCCAAGGCAAAAGAGTGGTAAGGACTAGGCAATTGGGGTTAAGTGTCACACAGTTTTATCTAAGGCCAAATCTGAACCCAGGACTTCTCATCTCCAAGCCTGGTGTTCTTTCTACTGAGCCACCTAGCTGTATCCCCCACCCCAATAATGTTTATTATGGTCGATACTGTGGTAGCTAGGGGGCAAAATGGGTAAAATGCTGTCCTTGAAGTCAGATAGACCTAAGTTCAAATCTTCTCTCAGATACTTTTTAGCTGAGTGGCCCTGTTCAAGTCACTCTTTCAGGCTCAGTTTTGCCATCTCTAAAATGGAGGTAATAACAGCACCCATTTCACAGGATTACTATGACCCTCAAAGGACTCTATGAGTATAAGCCAGCAAAAAGAAGAGAAAAAAGAAAAGGAAGAGAAAAGAGCCTGAGAGAAAGTCTTATTTGGGGTTAGCACATTGCCTGACACCAAATGAGCACTTCATAAATGCTTGTGGAATTGTTGAATAGCTAAAGAAAATGAACCAGAGAATCTGGTCTGAGTATCTTAGTATCAGAGCCCTGGTTCTAATTGGGGGCCAATATGATGCCCAGGGACAAAAACTTGGGTAGAGAGGTCATAAAATGAGGCAAAACTGGGAAGTTCATACCAATAACCAGCATGAAATCATGTTTTAAAACTTAAAAAACATCCTACAGGCTGTATATTATCCTACTTGGTCTTCCAAGGTGGGCATCACAATAGATGCTCAAAAAATCTGATATGGTCATATAGCTAAATGTCATGGGTGTGTGAATTTAATATAAATTCTATCCTTTGTTACTTTTGGAAACCCTTTTGGTTGGTATCAGTCCCACCCTTTGACTGGGTGAGAATCTATATATACTAAGGAAGGATGCCAGAGAGCTCCTTGTTCCCTGGCCTCTCAGAAGAGGCTGGCCTCTAATCCTGAATGACTCCTGGCATCCAGAAGACTGGGCTCTGACTGGGGCTGAGGTCAGGTCTGTCCAACCAGAGAGACTCAGAAGGAGGATACCAAAGGCTTTACCAGAGAAGGGATTGAGGAAGTGAGGGGGTCTCTTTTGGGGCATTCTATTCTTGACTCCTTCGGGCTGGAGACTTGCTGAGATGGCCACTTTTGGCTGACAAACAATGACAAGCAAGGCAAACTCAGATTAATTAGTGGTCTGCGATTTTCTCTTTCTTTTTAACTTTTACTAATAAATAATTATAAATTAATATACAGTCTCCAGGGAATTTTAATCATAACACAGGAAAGATATGAATCTAGGTCTTCTGGGTCTTCAAGATTATCTCTGGGTCTCCTAAGTCTCTCCACTATGTGAACTAAGTGTGGACCCATAGCAGAAAAAGTGAAGGCAGAAGGAGAAATGGATTTAGAAGGGAAGATGTTGAGTCTGAAAGGCTAGATGTCTAGAGAAGAACAATACTGTAGGAATCTGAAGAAGCAAATCTAGGGCTCTGGTGTGGGCTCAGGACTGAAGATATAGATCTGTGAGGTGTATAATTAGAATCTGTTACCTTAAAAATTATAGTTCCCAGCACCCCACTCTCCTCACGTTATGAGCTGACATAGGGAGGATATAAATTTGGTGCAAACCTCTCCTCTCACTCTCTTCCCTTCCTGTTGCTTTGGTGGAGCCGGCTTTTTAAACAGGCAAGGAGAACTTAGTCACGTGGTCTTAATTTTTAATTAAATAATTAGGTTTTTTTACTTCTATTTCCTTTTTATTCCTTCTGCTTCAAGTGATTATTAATAATCTTCATAAAATATAATTCTTGGAGTGTTGTATATTAATTTAAGTCCTACAGAGGCATCTATCTGCCTAGAAGTGATTGTTGAAGTCATAAGAGTAAATGAAAGAGCCACTGCAGAGAAAACAGGAAAAAAAGGATAATAGGCTAGTGAAGGAGACAGAGAAAATTTGATTACAGAGGAGGGAAGAGACTCTAGAAGGTATAGAGCTGAGGTAGGTAGGTGGCTCAATGGATAGAAAACCAGGCTTGGAGAAAAGTTGTGAGTTCAAATGTGACCTCAGACACGTCCTACTTGTGTAACCCTGAATAAGTCACTTAACCCCATTTGCCTAGCCCTTACTGATCTTCATAGTATTGATTCCAAGATGGAAGGTTAGGATTTAAAAAAGGAAAAAAAAAAGAAGAAGGCATGGAGCTTAAGCAGCTCAGAAGATAGATAGCCAGACCTGGAGATGGGAGGTTCTGGGTTCAAATCTTGCCTTAGATACATCCCAGTTGTGTGATGATGGGCAATTCACTTAATCCTAATTGCCTAGCCCTTACCACTCTTCTGCCTTTGAACTTAGTATTGATTCTAGGAAGGTAAGGGTTTAAAAAAAAAGGTATAGAGCTTCTGAAGACAAGGGAGAAAAAAATATTACAGGAATGGATGGCCAACAATGTCAAAAACTTTGGAGAAATGAAGGAGGATGAAGACTGGACAAGAACCACTGGATTTGTTGTTTAGAAGGACAATTTCTAATTTAAAGAAAGGAAATACAGCCAGATGGCAGGGTGTCAGAGATAAGAGTGGGTAGTGGAGAAGTGGAGGCATTAGATGAAGATGTCTTTTTTTAAATTTTTAGCATATATTACATATATAACCCAGTGGAATTGCTTGTCAGCTCTGGGAGGTGAGAGGGGAGAGAGACAACATGAAATATGTAACTTGAGAAAACATGGAAATTTGTTATTGAAATAAAATAAAGATAAAAAATTAATCATAGAAGAGGAAGACATAGGCTGGATGATAGCTGGATAGCATAGAAGATCCAGAGAAGAACTTTTTAGGATTCCTCAAATGGGGAAGGACTGGTGGCAAAAGAGAGACTGAAGCTGCATGAGAAGAAATGATTGATGGTGTAAAATCCTAGATGAGGCAAGAGCTTGAAAAATCTATAATCACTGCTGCTGTTCAAAGGAAAGACTTTCATAACAGAAAGGCAAATTTAGGAAGAAGATAGTTGGTTAAAAAATGACATCTGAGAACAATGTGCAGATTTCTGGATTGTGGCTTTAAAAATATAAGAATAACAGGATCCTGGCTAGAGATAAAGTATGACCTAATAAAGGCTAGTAAAACCATACCTGGTAAAGCCATAATCTTGTGAAATCAACTTATTTTAAGCTGGAGGAAAGAGAAAACTGCCAATAGACCATTAACTAGCTACCATAGGGAGTAGTAACATATATAGTGCTATGATTAAAATTCTCAGGCAATCACATATTAATTTATAATTACTTATTAAATAATAAAAAGTGGGCCAGTGAAAGAAAAAACACTGGCCACTCTTAGCAGTCTTTTCCCCAGGCCCAATTGTGTCATCCCTAAGCCAGATCTCATGCCTCCTCAGTCCATGATTCCAAGTGAAAGGAGAGATTTCCTCCCCGTTCCTCCAAATTTATGCTCTTTGTGATGTCCCTTTCCCAAGCCTCCTTGATCAGATGATGCTGACCTCAGTCCAGACAAGAGAAAAGTCTTCCCAACACCAGGAATCGCTACTATGCATCACAACTTGACATTTAGAATGGCCACACAGCACATGTGTACACTTTTCCATCTGGCTCTGCCTAGCTCATTTAATTGCTTCACCACTCAAGAGACTTGTTTACAGATAAACAAAGAATTTGTCTTCAATGTACTCTACTTTAGCAAGTAGGGGAGAAGCAAGTTCATAGCTACAGTCTTAAACTCAAACCCCTTAAAATTCAAAGGTTGTCTTGGGGTGCCAAAAAGGGGTTCAGATTAATGTTAACTTTCCCCAGTAGGAATGATGATAGAAATAGCTAGCATTTTCTTAGTTATTTAAGGTCTGCAAAGACTAGCAGTAGTAAAACTCATGCCCTTAGTAGTCTATACATAAATGCACACAAATCCTAATTCAGAGACCAGTTTGATCTCATGAGCTTAAATCCCACTACTTGAATGTGGCTTTGGAAGCACATACCTTATTAAAAAGGAACAAGATGGGTAAAAGTTGGAGGTAGGAAGGATATAAAGTAGTAAATTATGAAGATATGGGAAGCAAAGTGGAGAACGTTTGGATGAAGATCGATGAAAACAAAAATAGAAGCAATAATGCCGAACCATTTGGGCCAGAAGAAGAAACGGATGAAAAGCTCTGGAAACAGATTATAAACCTTTAATGGAAGCATGGTAGAAAAGTGATGGAGGAATTCAATTATCTGACTATCTTTTTGAGCTCTTACTCTGTCCTGAGCAGAACAGCTCATAATTTCTTGACTTGCATTAAAGACAATTTCATAGAGGTGGATCCAAGGTGGTGGAGTACAGGCAACACCCAGCTTAACTCTCCCAACAGCTTCTAGATAGCTTTTAAAAGAACTCCTCAAATCAAATTTTGGAGTGGCAAAGCCAGCAAAAGGTCAAGGTAAGTGATTTTTTTAGCCAAAGATAAAGTGATTAGAAGCAGAGGTCTGTGACATTTTGGTGGGTGCCAGCAGCAGCGGCAGAAGCAGAGCAGTTTGGGGGGTTCTCAGCTCAGAGTGTTAAGGAGATCAGACAACTGACCAGAGAGTACAGAAGATCCTTTGCTAGCAATGATTGCAGTTGGTGATGACTGGCAAGTCTATTAACCATAAGAATTTCTGGGTTGTGGTTCCAAGGCAGAGAGGAGGGCTTGTGATTGGTCACAGGGGCTACAGCAGGGGCTCTGGTCAAATTTCCAAGGCAGAGAGGAGAAACCTTAGCATTTTGTGGCTGAAGGAGAGCAGAGGACCTAGTCACAGGTCCAGGAGCAAGAGGAGTGATAGCACCTGCAGCAGCAGCTAGATAAAAGACCAGAATGCAGACCAAAAGATCAGTAACCACACTTCCTCCCAGATAACACCACTTTGAAAGCGCTTAAAATTTGCAGACTCTGAGAACTAGCTCTGAAAATAGCAGGACACCTAGAAGTGAGCAGAGTCCAACTTAACAAAAGGCTCAAAATAAAGAAAAAGGAGCAAAAAATTGGAAAAAATGAGCAAATCACAACAAAAAAAGAACTTGATTATAAAAAGGCTACTATGGTGGTAAGGAAGACCAAGACATAAACTCAGAAGAGAACAATGTGAAAACAACTACAAACAAAGCCTCAAAAAAAATACAAATTGCTCCAAAACCCACAAGAATTCCTGTAAATATTAAAGAAAGAGATGATTGGTAGAGGAAAAAAACATAGAAAGAAATAAGCGTGTTGCAAGGAAATTATAAATAGAAAATTAACAGAGGGAAGCTAGGTGGCTCAGTGAGTCAAGAACCATGCTTAGAGGTGGGAAGTCCTGAGTTCAAATATGAATTTGGGCACTTCCTAGCTGGGCAAGTCACTTAATCCTCATTGCTTAGTCCTTACCACTCTTTTGCTTTATAACCAATACCCAGCATTGATGCTAAGACAGAAGAGATGGGTTTAGGGCCAGGGGAATAGCTAATCTGTGGAGCACTCAGAAAACACACAACATTAATTGATTCCATTCACCATCTAGTATAGGAATAGTTTGTGGTACTCCAAAACAATTACAATAGTAAACATCAAAGTTCACTGATCACAGATCACTATAACAGATATAATAATAATGAAAGTGTTTGAAATATTGAAAGAATCACTAAAATGTACATGGAGATGTGATGTGAGCACCTGCTGTTCAAGAAACGATGACGATAGGTTTGTTCTATTATTGCCACAAACGTCAAACTGTTAAAAAAATTCTGCAAAGTGCAATAAAATGAGATATGCCTAGACATACTCAGTTGGATATAGAAATTTATCTTACACAATAGGGAAAGACAAAGGGAAGGGGATAAGAATTATGGATGGGGGAGGGAATGATAAAAGAGAAGGTAGATTAAAAGAGACAATGGTCAGAAGTAAAATAGACTTGAGGAAAGATTGGATAAAAAGAAATAGAGATAGATAACCAGAATAAAATAGGGTAGAGCAGCGGTTCTCAACCTCTTAATTTGTAGCAATGAGAATACATAATGCATATCAGGTATTTACATTCCAAATCATAACTGTAGCAAAATTACAGTTTTGAAGTAAACACCAAAATAATTTTTTGGTTTGGGGTCACTGCAACATGAGGAACTGTATTGCGGGATCACGGCATTAGAAAGGTTGAGAACCACTGAGCTAGGGGAAAATACACAGTTAGTGATTAGAACTGTAAATATGAATGAGATAAGTTCATCTATAAAATGGAAGTGAAAGCAGAATGGATTAGAAAGTAGAATCCAATAGTATATTGTTTATAAGATACACACTTGAAACATAAAGACACGTACAGAGTTAAAATAATGGACAACAGAAGAATCTCTTAAGCTTTAAATGAAGTTAAAAAAAAGACAAGGATAGCAAACATGATCTCAGATATAGTTAAAGCAAAAATCAACCTAATTAAAAGAGGTAATTAGGGAAACTATATTTTTCTAAAAGGTGTCATAAACAATCAAGTAATATTGAAAATATTGAAAGTTTCTCTGATAAAGGCTTTATTTCTCAAATACATAGGGAACTGAATCAAATTTATACAAATAAGAACCATTCCTCAATTGATAAAAGGTAAAAGGGGCAATTGAACAGGCAGTTTTTAACGGAAGAAATCAATCTATCTATATCATATTTAGAAAATGTTTTTAAATCACTATTAAGAGAAATGAACATTAAGATAAGTCTATGGTACCATCTCACATCTATGAGAAATAACAAATGCTGAAGAAGATGAGGGGAAATACATACATTAGTAAACTGTTGGTGGAGTTTTGAACTGATACAACCATTCTGGAGAACAAATATATTTCAAAGGGCTATAAAATTGTGCATACCTTTTGACCTTTTAATGCTACTACCAGATCTGTACCCTAAAGAGATTGTTTAAAAAGGATGAGGGGAAATCCATGTGTACAAAAATATTTATAGCAGCTTTTTGTGGTGGTGGTAAAGAAATGGAAATTGAGAAAATGCTCATCATTTGGGGAATGGCTATGATATAATTGTTATGGAATACTATTGTGCTATAAGAAATTACAAGAAAGATATTTTGAGAAAAATCATGGCAAGACTTATATGAACTGATCCAAAGTGAAGTGAAAAGAACCAGGAGAGCAGTACACCCAGTAACAGCAAGTTGTAAAGATGATCAACTGTGAAAGATATGGCAAATCTGATCAATATAATGATCCAAGATCCAAACAACTCATGATGAAAAAAAAATGCTATTTACCTCCAGAGAGAACCATTGAACCCTGAGTGAAAACTGAAGTATAATTTTCTCACTTCCTTTGTTTTCTGTGATTGTTTTGTTAATGTGAAAATGACTGATATAGAAATATGATTTACATGACTTCACATGTATTATTGATATAATTTTGCTTGCCTTCTCAATCGGTAGGGAAAAGGTAGAAAGGAGAGAGAGAATTTATAACTCAATTTAAAAAGAAAAAGAAAGTTAAAAATAAACTAAAAATAAAAGATAATTTCTTTCAAAATTGAGGAACCAACAAAATATTTTGCAACTGAATTTCATAAAAAAATTAATAATGGAGGGGGCTCAGTGGATTTAGAGCCAGGCCTAGAGACAGGAGGTCCTAGGTTCAAATCTGACCTCAGACACTTTCCAGCTGTGTGACCCTGGGCAAGTCACTTGACCCCCATTGCCTAGCCCATACACAGTATTGATTCCAAGATGGAAGGTAAGGGTTTAAAAAAATTAATAATGGAGAATTGATACACCAAATAAATAGAAAAATGATAAGCAAGAACCTAGCTAAGTTCATCATCAAGCCTAGGTGAATCATAACCTAAGGTGCTGAAAATACTGAGGAATGTGATTGCTGAACCAGTATCCGTGAGCTTTGAAAGATCACAGAGAAAGGAAAGGAGGCTTCATGATTAGAGAAGAGTGAATGTTGTACCAGTGTTCAAAAAAGGGGAAGAATGGAATCTATGAACTTTTGACTAGTGAGATTCAGATCAATTCCTGCTAAAGATTCTAGACTGTTAAATAACAGGGTAGTTAACTAGCCCACATCTAGAAAAGAAAGTGGTGTTTGCAGAAAATCAAAATGGCTTTATCAAGGATAGTTTGTGCCAGGTACAAAGAAAGACAAAAAGCAGTGTTAGTCTTCAAGAAGTTCAAATATGAGTATGTGAGATAGCATGTACATAGAAGATACACATGGTGTAAATTAGAGGAACTTTCAGAGGCAAGGAATTAGCAATGGAGAAGACTAAGAAAAGCCTCTTAGAAGGTAAGATTTAAGGAAAATCCTGAAGGAATCCAGGAAGGAAAACAGAAGGTGGAGCTGAAGAGAGAACATTCCAAGTATAAGACAGACACAGCCACCCAAAGTTGACAGTCCGTCTCCAGATGGAGTATGTTTGAGGGGAAACAAGAAGGCCACCATTGCTAAGGTACAAAGAGGGGAATAAAATGTAAGAAGATTGGAAAGGAAAAAGAAAGAATACTAGAAATTTCTGAAGAGCCAGCAGAGGATTTTACATTAGATTCTGAAGGTAATATGGAGCCACTATGGGTTTATTGGGGTGGTAGAAGGCGATATCACATGGTCAGATTTTCTCTGATTGCTTTTGTAGCTGAGTAGAGAATGGATTGGCAAAGGCAGAGAGACTGTCCAGAAATCCTCAGCAAGAGTATAGAAAACAGGTGATGAGGTCCTGGCAGCTGTTTCAGAAAAGAGAAGGGGGTATATGTGAGAAGTGTTGTGAAGGTAGAACTGATAGGACCTTGCAACAGATTGGCTATAGATAGGTGGAGAGTGAGGAGTTGAGGCTAACACCAGGATTTTGAACCTCATTAACTGGACATATGCTGTGCCCTCAACAGTAATAGGGAAGTTGAGAAGAACAGAGGGTTAATCAATGGGAAATCCAGCTTGAAAATTCAACAAGCAGTTGGAAATGTGAGGTCAGAAGAGTAAATTAGGGGTGGATAAATTGATCTGAAGATCCTTCGTGATGATAATTGAATTCAGGGAAAATGATGAGATCTTGAAGTGTAATGATATAGGAGAGAAATTGATCCAAGGCACAGCCTTGAAGAAGGAAGGAGCGATCTGGATGAAGAGCTCAAAAGGGAGATTGAAAAGGAGCAATCAAATTGGAGGAGAACCAAGAGAGGGTAGAGCCCAAACAATCAAGAGAGAAGAGAATATCAAAGTGAAGAAAACGTGTCAAAGGTTGTAGAGAAGTCAAAAAGGATGAAAATTGGGACAAGGGCATTAGATTTGGCAACTGAAAGATCACTGGTAATTAACTTTGGAGAGAATGATGAATGATGAGTTTGAATGAATGTGAATGAATTGAATGAGAGTTCTTAAATGATGAGACCAGAAGTCTAACTAGAGAGAGTTCAGAAGAAAGCAAGAAAGGCAAGTGAGGTGGCTCAATGCATAAAGTGCCAGTCCTGGAGATGGAAGGACCTGGGTTCATATCTGACATTTCCCAGCTATGTGACCCTGGACAAGTCATTTAACCCCAATTGCCTAGCCCTTACTGTTTTTCTCCATTGAAATTGATACTCAGTATTGATTCTAAGACATAAGATAAGGGTTTTAAAAAAGAGAAAATGAGAGGAAGTTGAGACATCAATTCAGAACTGGTGAAATACTTATTGATGGCTTAGTGTCAGCTTGGGAGATGGTCTTTAGTAGAGCACCCCAGGGATCTTTTCTTGGCCTTGTGCTGTTTCAAGATCATGCCATCTAACAAACTTTTGAATTATTAATTATTAATGGTTAATTGAAGGAATTAGGGGTTTTTATCCTAGAGAAGGGCAGACAGGGACGACATGGTAACTTTGTAAATGTATATGAAAAACTGTCATATGGAAGAAGAAGAAATATATCTGTTCCTTTAAACATTGTTCTGTTTATTAATGAATCAATAAGCATTTACTAAGTGACTACTATATGCCAGGTACTGTGGTAGGCACTAGGGATACAAAGACAAACTCCTTGCATTGCAATGGAAGAGACAACTTGTACATATGTTTGTTGTTCAGTCCTATCTGACTCTTCCTGGCCCCATTTGGGGTTTTCTTGGCCAAGATACTGTAGTGGTTTATTATTTCCTTCTCATTTCACAGATGGAGCAACTGAGACAAACAGGGTGAAGTGACTTGCCCAAGGCCAAACAGCTAGCAAGTATCTAAAGCCAGATTTGAACTCAGGAAGATGAATTTTCCTGACTTCAGGCATGGCACTCACTGCACATACACTAGATATCAACAGATACAAGGGGAGTAAGATGGGGAGAAACATGAACATCTGAGAAGATCAGGAGGACAGAACTAGGAACAATTGATAGAAGCTTTAAAGAGATACATTTAGGGTTTCTGCAAGGAAAAACTTCCTAACAACCAGAGCCATCCAACAGTAGAATGAGTCTCCATAGGAGAAAGTAAGCTATCCCTTCTTAGATGTCTTCCTTTAAGGTTGCATGACCATTTGTTGGGAGTATTATAAGGAGGTATTCTTGTTCAGGTAGGAACTAGACTGAATGAATTGGACTAAATTCAACTTTGATATTCTATGAGTTAGTAAGATGTGGTATCATGGACACAGGTAGGAATTACTTCTATTGAATTTAGTGAATTAGTTAATTTGACTGAAAGGAAGAAACCAAAAACCAAATTACCAATATAAAAAAATGAAAAAAGGAGAATTCACCACAAATAAAGAAGAAATAACAGTTATAATATGAAACTTTTTCCCAATTATGTAACAATAAAATTGACTACTTTGTGTGAAATCAATATTAACAAAATTATAAAATACCTAAATTAACAGAAATAGGAATAGAGAATTTAAACAACCCAGTTTCAGAAGAGAATTTGATCAAGTCATAAGAATTTCCAGGGGAAAAAAAAACTCCAGGACCAGATGGATCTACAAATGTATTCTTTTTAATATTCAAAGAACAATTAATACCAATACCACACAAATTGTTGGCAAAAGTAGAAGAGACCTTACCAAATTTCTGCTATTACACAAAAATGGTTTTGATATAGAAACCAGGAAGAGTCAAAACAGACAAAGAAAACTATTCCAACATCTCTAATGAATATTGATGTAAATATTTAAATAATACAGTAAAAAGGCTAAAACAATATGTTACAAAGACTATGCACTCTGGTTAAATTAGATTGAAACCAGGAATACAGGAATAGATTAATATGAGATTCCTAAGCAACAGCCTGACAAGACCAAGTCAAGATTTGACAACTTTATTGTCTATATATTACTCCTATTCTCCTAAAGCTTTGAGCCTTCACTATAATCCATTAGAGCTGACATTAATAATAATGTGATTGATTCTTTTATTGCTTTCAAGTTGATAAAGTTCTTTTCTTCTTGAAAGAATTCTGAATTTCATGAACATCAAGTAAAATGAACATTTCCATAAACATTATAGAATAGAAGGGTTTTGCATATAAAACTGTGACTCTCCATTTTGTAGTTCTTGCTTTTCTTTTAAAGTATATAACAAATAAAACATGTATTTGCAATGCTGCCCTGATTGGCTATAATTCCTCCTGGCCATATTTTTGTTCTCTTTTCATTTCTTTTTGTTTGGGAACTATATCCCTCCCTTCCCTCAACCCCAACCAAGTCCTACTCAGACTCCTCTCCTATCTCTTTCACAAGATCTTCCTTGACCAGCTGACTCACAAGATTCTTACGGATACCTACCTAATAGGTATCCATAATGTACTGCAAAGAGCATGACAGTATACTCTGATTGGTTCACAGTTATTAGTTTTATCTCCTCCTAGGTATTCATTTGGTATTTGAATACTTTCTAGGTCCATGGTGACAAACCTAAGGCATGTGTGCCAGAGGGGGGCATTCAGAGCCCTCTCTATGGGCACGAATGCCATCACCCCAGTACAGAGTTTGCCAGAATTTGTTACTAGAAAGCCAGAGGCATGTGGGGCTGGGCTGCTCCTCTTCCCCTCTCCACAGTTGCCTGAAGACATTTCTCACATCCCTTGCCCCTCTAAAAAGTTCACCATCATTGCCCTAGGTATCCATCTGATCAACCAAATTCTTAGTTCTTTGAAACATGAACTGGGTTTTATTAACCTTTGAATCCCACAGGAGTACAGAAATTCCCTCACTAGCCTTATACAATATTAGGCACATAAGAGATTCTCAGGAATTCATTTCAAGTGAAAAAGAATTTAAGGTACTACAATGTGCCAAACACTGGGGATACAAAAAAAAAAGGCAGAAACAATTCATGTTCTCAGTGATCTCACATTCAATAAATGTATTAACTAAGACTTATAGATGCAAAGGTAAAATAGGCTGGAGTGATGGGAAGAAAGGACATTTAGTGTTGCATCAGAAGACTTGGGTTTAAGACCCAGGTAGAGAGCTAGAAAAGACCAGCTAATTAATCAAACTTTCTTACTTTATTCAAGAGGAAACTAAGATCTACAGAAATGAATTGTCTTGCCCAAAGTCATTCAAAAAGTAAGCATTAGAGGTAAAATTTGAAACCCCATCTTCTGAATTCAAATTCAGCATTCTTTCTATTGCCCCAATGCTAACATTTCCTGAAAAACAAGTGTAAGAGAGGAATTTGTAAAAGAGAGAAACCAGATCCAGTGGAGCAAAGAGCAGCTCACATGAGGGAGGGGCAAGAAGAAAAAACCCAGGAGTGAGAAAACAGAAGCTGAGAAAACTCAAAAACTGCCAGCTCACCTCACTCCTCCAGCTGAGAGCCTGAGAAGAGGATCTTCTAAGCTGGGATCCCTCTGGATATCAATTGTTTCCCAGTGAACCTCTGAAATCCCTCACTCGGCTTAAAATACAGTAGACTGGGACTTTGAAGGAAGCCGTCTACTGAGGAATCTTCTCCCCAAAGATCTATTCTCCACCTCTCTCCTTAACTTGTCCTGGACTCCATTCCTCAAACTATATTAGCAGGGGGCAGCTGGGTGGCTCAGTGGATTGAGAGCCAGGCCTTGAGATGAGAGGTCCTAGGTTCAAATCTGGCCTCAGACACTTCCCAGCTGTGTGACCCTGGGCAAGTCACTTGACCCCCATTCCCTAGCCCTTACCACTCTTCTGCCTTGGAGCCAATACACAGTATTGACTCCAAGACGGAAGGCAAGGGTTTAAAAAAAAAAAACTATATTAGCCCAGGAGTAGGACCAAGCCAACAGCTGACCGGAAGAGGGGTTGAAGCAGAAAGCCTGGATCCCCACCGAGATTTGGGAGGGTCAGTCAGCCAATTATCAATAGGGATTCCTGCCTATGCACTTTCCTCACCTAATACCTTCATCTCTCCCTTCCCTGAGTGAACCCAAAGTGCTTACTACTTAGATCAGGTCTGTCTAGTTCCTAACACTAAAGAAGGGGGCTAAAGATTTGGGGAGACCCATAACCTCTCCCCAAAAAGGAGGGTTAACTCAGGATCCTAGGGATCCAAATAATTTGATCCATGGGGCAATCCTCTCCCCTGGGTAGAGGAGTAACCCCAGATCTTGAGGTGGGGAGAAATGGCAGTTGGTGTGCTTGAAGAGAGGAAGGTTCATCTGGTCTCTCAACAATAGCTGAGACCAAGAAGGGAAGCTATGTGCCATTTCACCAAAGCTCTTTCCTCTACTTCTTAACCTCGACCTCCCAGAACCACTCTCTGAGGAGACATATTCTGTCCCTCAAGGAGACAAAGCCAAGTTACTTTCCCCAAAGGGAAGAGAGGGGAAGATCAGTCTCTTCCCCCTCTTCATTCTCTCAATTCTTACTCTCCCTCTCTCCAGTTCCCCAGTGTCTGTGTGTGTGTGTCTCTTTCTGGCCATTTATTACACAAGGAAGTCTATACCAGATGGCTAGGAGGATGTTGACATCATGACAACAGCAATAGTCCTACTCAACACCCTCTGGGTGGGTTTAACATCTGCATGGCTTTCAGCAAGATATTCAATCTCTCTAAATCTCACTTTTTTCTGTAAAATGGGCATAATAGTACCTGCACCCAAATATGACTTTTGTATGTGGACATTCTGGTTTCGGAATGAGGCAACAAAAAAAATTTATATGAAGAAAACTGATAAAAGTCATCTTGAAAAGAAACATAGCATCTCAGATAAAATATTGAGTTCAGTTAACATTCTGAGGATGAGATAGAGAACTCCTTAGATGAACACACTGAGAGGGTCTATTGTAGAGTAAATCAGAGGCTGAAGAACATTGTGGTCCAACAACTCATTTAAGTCTAAGACTCTTTACAGAGTTTATGTTAAGTTATAACCAAGGCCTTTCCATCAAATAACTGACAAGAGATTATTAGAATATTGTATAAGAACTCTAGGAATCACATTTGATAGATATAATTGTTAAATTTAAAGTTAGAGATGGATCACTGCTTTTTAAAGAGGTATTGATTTGAAGCATGAAAACCAAAGAAGAAGCTAGCATAAAATGAGTGGAAAAGGAAGAGAAGAGAGAGAAACCACATTCATAAGGAGTCAGAGGCAGAAGGCACAGAAGGTCATGAGAAAAGCTGCTTCCAGAATGTAGCAAATGGATGGGTTGAGACAGCTGAGAGCTGACTGAATCCTGAAAGGGGCTAAAACTGCTAGAGGAGATCGAAATCCTGCTGCTATGTGAAGAGCAAGCTGGGCTTATACTCTCCAGGGCCATTAAGTGCCTGAAAGAGGGAAATACTCTTATGGAGGAGGGGTCTGTGTTGTCCTCTGGTTTGAAAAAGAGAAGCAAAAGGGGACAAAATTTGCCTCTGCTCCCTGTAAGAAGACTTGATTGGATAAAACAGAAAAGTTTTATGGCCCTACCTGTAAAAGAGAGGATATATTGACATATAATGTCAATCAAAATGAACATTCCATTTTGGAATGTTACTGGGTAAGACAGTTGGAGCCAAGCCATTCTGAACTGGGCTGAGAGGCTTGGAGGACTAAGCTTTTGGCTATGTGTGGCTGATGGTGAAGACCCTGAAGCTTTTGCTGACTAGCTGCTGAGGTTACCTGGCTGATTAGAAGAAGAAAGAAGACAGACAATTGTCCTCATATCTCTCTGACTGACTCTGTGTCACAGTTGTGACATTTCCCATTTCCCCAATATCCTCCAAACCAAGGCTCCTTGTAGAGAATAGGGAAACCTATCCCTCTTACCTTATTCTCCATCCTTTCATGTCTTCCCCAAATAAACCCTTACTTGAATTAAAGAAGAGAAAAGAGTATTTTCTCTAAAGCATAGTTCACACTAAGTGAAACTGGAAAGGGGGGAGGGGAAGCTGAAAGGCTTTTGAAGAGAGGGTGAGAACAGGGAGGAGGGTAGGAAAAACTTGATCCATTAGTTATCCAGAATCAATCAAATAGACACCCTCAGGAATTACTATCTATTACATATCACTCTCTATAGCTTGTCATGAAGGAGAAATTCCTCATAACCCCAGGGTAGATTTGAAGAACATGCTATTTCTCTGGCTTAGGAAAACCAGCAATTTTTCCACAGAGGCGAATGGGAGTGGTAGAGTGTGGGGTGAGCATGGTGGGTGGGTGACTCACTTAAGGTATGACTGAAGGGGAAAGAAAGGTCATCTGAGACAATGCAACATTTCTAAGCTGCTGACTAGGAAAGACTTAATTCCCAAGGAACTACTGCTGCTCCTAAAAGTAAGGCAATCAAGATGAGAAGCTTCCTCAGCAGAGGATGCTCTAAATTTCATGCCCTGTAACAAAGGTCTAGTGTCTCCACCATAGATTCAGTTCTGCCCATTAACACCATTCATTCACCCAATGTTTATTAGGCACCTACTGTCTATTATCCCAATGAGATCAGAGAAAGAGGAAAAGGACCTATATGTGCAAAAATATCTATATCAACTATTTTAGTGATGATAAAGAATGGAAAACTAAGGAAAATGTCCACCAAGTAGAGACTGACTGAACAAATTATGAATATAAGGGAACACTATTGTTTCATAAGAAATAGCAAAAGGGACAGTTTCATAGCAACTTGGGAACTTATGAACTGATGCAGAGGAAAAGTGAGTAGAACCAGAAGAATCATCATAGTGATATAAAAGACAGCTCTGAAAAACTTAGGAACTCTAATCAATGCAAGGACCACCACCATGCCAAAGGACCAATGATGAAATGTGGTACCCACACTGAGTCATCCTGGGCAAAGTATTGAAGATCTGACCATACCAGGTAGTCCTCTGAAAGAAAATAAATTGCAGAGTCCCTTTTTACTGGTCAGTGATTCCTTGAAACAATGAAATGGTGGGGGGAATGATAGATATCATGGATTCAAGATGCAAAATGAGACATACATTTTTAGAAGTAGCTAATGTGGGAATTTGTTTGCTTGACTACGTATACTTGTTATCAGGGTTTTGTTTTTCTTTCTTTTTTTTTTTTTGTAATTTTTAAACCCTTAACCTTCTGTCTTAGAACCAGTACTGTATATTGGTGCCAACACAGAAGAGAGGTAAGGGCTAGGCAATGGGGGTTAAGTGATTTACCCAGGGTCACCCAGTTGGGAAGTATCTGAGGCCAGATTTGAACCCAGGACCTCCCAACTTTAAGTCTGCGTGACCCACCTGCCTCCTGTTTTTCTTTTCAATTAGGGCAAAGGAACAGGAAGAAGAGAAATGTAAACCTCAAATTTCCTTAGACTTATAAATGTTGGAAATTTCACCATTGGGATATTTCATACTTGGAAAATTTCTTACTGATAGTCTATTGGAATGGGAACCCCATTGGCATGGGAGGTTCCTTCTCTTCCCTTCTTAAGATTACTTTAGGACAGAAACCCTTTGCTGAACAATGGAAAGGACTTTGACCTATGCTTAAGCATAGAACAGGAATTTCTTTGAGTCTTGATTGATTTTAGAATTGATACAATGGAGATACTTGGAATAAATCTCCACCCTATTCAGTCCTAATAGGATTGAGTAAGGGCTGCAGCCTAGATCAAAATTTAATTATTCCAATCTCTACCCTACTCAGGTTAACAGGATTTAGAAAGGGCTGTAGCAAAGGAGTAAAGATTTAATCATTTGAAAATATGACCTTCAACAGACATGTGCAAAAGCCAGAAACCTCTGGGCGGTCCTGGGTTAAGCTAGAGCCTCCATTGGCACAGGGAAATTGATGAACAGTGATTGGTAGATGGGAGAACTGAGGGGAGGAACTTGGATGGTTTCCTTAAAGATAGGGGGTCTGAAGACTCCAGGGGAGGGGAGAGTTGGTCGGTGTGGTTCCTGTGGGCTCTGAGAAGGCTTGCTCTGAAGGAAGCTGAAGGTGGGGGCCTCTGAGACTGTTTCTCCATTTTGGACACGTGAGTAATAGGGACTGATCTCTTTTCTTTGCCCCAGCTATCTAAGGGCTTGGGCCTTTTGGCCCAGCCTAAACAGAAGGGGTATTTAAGCCCTATTCCCTTCTCTCCCTTTTTCTCTCTCTCTATCTCTAATTCCTTTCTTACTCCTATTGTAATTAAATTCCAAAAAAGGCTGACGGCTGACTTGAGTTTTTCATTTAGGAATTACATAGCTGATTCCTTGGCGACCTTAAATTAATATATATCAGTCTTTTAAAGTGATTCCCTTGTTACAGAAAATAAATGCTTATTAATTGAAAAATAAAATAATTTTTTAAAGTTCCTCCTAAGTGTAGAATACCATGCTGGATCTAAAAGAAAGTTTAGGTAAGTACAAACTATTTTATAAGAAATGTGTGTATGTGTGTATATATATGCATGTGTGGTACATATACATACATGTACACACATGTATGTACATACATATACATGTGTCTGTATGTATGTGTGTGTGTATAAATCTATTTACATAGGGTATCCCCAAAGTCTTGGTGCATTTTTAAGCTTTAATAGCTTAAAATTTCATCTAAGAATATGCTGTGTGTACATATATGTATAATACATGCATGTGTATAAAATGCAAAATATACATATATACTAAGAAATATGGTAAAGGAAATTCCTTACCTGGAGAAATCATAGTGAAAATATGCAAGATAGACATAACTATAGTCGGAATATGCCTTGGGCATGTACTGACTGAGTCACCCTGGGCAACCTCTCTTAAGACAGTAAATTGCAGAGTCTTTTTTTACAGCCCAGGGATTCCACGAAATTGCAGGTTACTGTACAAAGTATGCATTCATACAAACAGCTCACATTCCTAGAGCACTTTCAGTTTGCAAAAACTTTTCCTCACAACAACCCTGCAAAGTAGAGTAGTGCAAATGTTACTTTCACTCTTGTTTTACAAATCAAGAAACTGAGGCTCACAAAGGAAAAATTACTTGCCTGGACAAAACTAAGTCACAGAATCATAATCTCAGAGGACCTCTGAAAGAAATAACCAACAACCATCTAGTCAGCCAGTCTATGTTATTAATAATTAAACATGTATTAAGTAGGGAAAAAAGAACCGTAGTCCCTGCCCTAAAGGAGTTTACAATCTAATTGGGGGAGATAACATACAAAAGGATGTTGACTCCAAGCAGAGCAGCTGATGGGAAATGAAGAGATGTCTAAATAGAGGTTGTGAGAGGAGCTGTCCATTCCACCTTCTAATGAGAGGGACTCAGAGGCAAAGGGTACTACTGAGGTCTGAATTCCAAAGCTGAAATGGTCTTGCAAGATTTCATTTGTCATGGCACCCAGGACAGCCATCTCCTCTTTTCCCATCTGGCTGTACTCCTTCGGACTTCTCCACCATGCCAGCATCTTGTAAAACTCATTCTTGATTAGGAGTTCCCTCTATAACAACCCTATGGTACAGTGTTGTTCAAATGTGTGTTTCAGTGTGGTGTGTTCAAGTGTGGCTCAGTGCTGGTGTTCAAATTTGGCCTCAGATTTTTATCACTTGAATGACCTTAGTCAAGTCATTTAATATCTGTTTGCCTCACTTCCCTCATCTGCAAAATAAGGATAATGATAATATCTACCCTCCTCCCAGGATTGTTGTGAAAGTCAAATGAGATAATATATGTAAAGTGCTTTGCAAGCCTTAAAGCGATATATAAATATTATGTCTAAATATTCTCCATTCCATTTTTAGACAATCTAATTGTTATAAAGATTTTACTCACGAAGAGCCAAAATCTGCTTCTCTACAGTTTCTGCCCATTGCTCCTAGTCCTGCTTCCTAGAGCCAAGAAGAACAAGTTTAATTCTTCTTCCACAGGGCAAGCGTCCAAATATTTGAAAGCATCTCTTATGTCTCTCCCCTCAATCTTCTCTTCTCTAAATTAAATATTCTTAGTTTCTCTATATTCCAGGATTTATAACCCAAGATCTCTGGTTCCCTCACCATCCTAGTCTCATTCTTTTAGCAGAGCTTCAAGTCACAGATGTCCTTCCCAAAGCATGGAAGTCATAATGGAGTACTTCCCTCCCAGAGGTATCAAAAAGCTGAGATAATATTTGTAAATTACCTAACATATTGCCTGGCATGTGGCAAGTGTTTATTAATTGCTTGTTTCCTTCTTAAAACTAGGTATATGGGGAGCAGCTGGATAGCTCAGTGGATTGAGAGCCAGGACTAGAGGTGGGAGGTCCCAGGTTCAAATTTGGCCTCAGACACTTCCCAGCTGTGTGACCCTGGGCAAGTCACTTAACTCTAATTGCCTAACCTTTACTGCTCTTCTGCTTTGGAACTGATACTTAGTGTGATTCTAAGACAGAAGGTAAGGGTTTTAAAAAAAATTCCAAGGGCCATGTTTGGCAAAAAAAAAAAAAGACAAAAGACTATAGACTATAGACTCAAGGTGAGTGAAGAGAGTCAAATTGACAGAAAGCTTAGAGGGATAGTTCATATGTTGGATCAGAGAGTCAAATTCTAAAGGATTTATACCAATGTTAGAACTTTGGGACAATTTGAAAGAAACTAAATCAAGTAATGATATGAAGTTCTTCATTTCTGGTTTAAGAAATCAGCTTCCCAAGTTTTCTTCTTCATATGATTCCTGGCTCTCTTCCCAGGACTACCAATCTAGGAAGGACTCCAGTCTTGCTTCACCTTTCTCTTGCCTTAATTCTCTGAACTACACATCTTGCCATATTAACTCCTCCTATCCCTTCTAACATTCCTCTTTGGGTTATCTTCTGCTAACAAATATAAGCTTTATTGATTTTTATCTATCTAAGCAAAGTCAACAAAATCAGAGGAAAGATAGGAAGATAAAGAAGAGGGAAGGAGGGGTGAAAGGAAGGAGAAAGGAAAAGAAATAAGGGAGAGAGGAAGGAAGGCAGGAAGGAAGGCAGGAAGGAAGGAAGGAAGGAAGGAAGGAAGGAAGGAAGGAAGGAAGGAAGGAAGGAAGGAAGGAAGGAAGGAAGGAAGGAAGGAAGGAAGGAAGGAAGGAAGGGAGGAAGGGAGGGAAGGAAGGAAGGTGGAAATTCAAAGAGACTTTAGAGCTATAAAACAGAAACATGTTCTTTCTTCCTTCTTCTCTCCCTCCCTTTCTTTCTTTCTGCATTTGGTTCTACTTAAATGTTAAGTGTTCCATGTAAGATCTGTTTTAAAGTTTTGTTTTTGTTGTCAGTTAAGTTTACTTAAAAATGAAAATAACTTCACAAATACAGGATGAAGAGAGCATTGATGAACAATTTCTGTGCAAAAGAAGGGTCTTGATGGACTAGATACCCAAATGACTCAACAGGGTGGCATACAAAAAGTTAATGCTATCAAAAGCCACATTAAGGGGAAATAGGGAATAAACATCTATGAGTACCTAACTATATGTCAGACGCTGTGCTAAGCATTACAAACATTATCTCATCTGAGCCTTACAATAACGCTGGTAGGTAGGTACTGTGGAAATCAATAAATGCTACAAATCAAGGTTTATTGTTTTGTTGATTGTCTATACTTAAGAAAGTGATAGAGCACCCAGAGGAAGAATTGTGGGAGTAGAAACACAGAAGAAAAACAACTGCTTGATTACATGGTTTGATGGGGATATGATTGGGGATGTAGACTCTGAATGATCACCCTAGTGCAAATATTAATAAGGACATGGGTCTGGATCAATGACACATGTAAAACCCAGTGGAATTATGCATTGGCTACAGGGTGGGGAGGGGAGGGAAAGAACATGAATCATATAACCATGGACAAATATTCTAAATTAATTAAATAAATGAACTTTTTAAAAAGTGAGAGAGGAGATGATAGTAATGCAGATTAAACTTAAAAGTGTGAAGAATACTTTTAAACCCTTACCTTCTGTCTTGGAATAAATACTAAGTATTGGTTCCAAGGCAGATGAGTGGTAAGGGCTATGGAATTAGAGTCAAGTGGCTTTCCTAGAGTCACATAACTAGGAAGTATCTGAGGACAGATTTGAACCCAGGACCTCTTCACTCCCAGCCCCATTCTCTATTCATTGAGTTACCTAGATACTCCTGTAGGATACATTTTTCAGTTTTGCTTGTTAAAAATTTACCTGCACATCATTCAGAAAAACAAAAACAAAAAATCCCAATAATTAGATCTGTACAAAAAGTAAATGAACTAATTTTCTTACACACATAGCAAGTGTTAGTTTGGACAGAATTAGATATCAAAGAAGGGATTTGTGGATCAGAGGGTGGATTGACTTAGCCCCTGAGGTCTCTCCCAATTCTAAGATTCTGGGAGTGCTACCTGAATATTTTGTACCCATTCAGTGACTTACAGCAATAGCAGCAGCAACCTCCTTTTATCCTCTAAAACGGTGACATTCATTGTCACTCATTAGGTTTAGAGTTGTAAGACAGCTTTAAAGTTGTAAGTATTATGGAGACAGATTAATTCCCTCTAGACATTCTGCCTGGTTTTTGGGGGTTCCCACCCATTGGATAACCTATGTGTAGGCTGAGATCTCCTGAGAAAGTAGAGAAACAAGGATCACTCATTCATGCATTACATACTAAAATATAACTATTAAATTTGTGACAGGTGGAGTTCTGCCCTCCCACTTCAATTAACAAGCTGCTCATTGCTCTGATATCTTTATCAGGAAAGCCTGCCTCTTTGAGTTACAGAATCTATAAAATGATAATTTGTTGTTTAAAATCTGTACAAATAAGCTTGGGGGCTGCTAGGTGACACAATGGATAGAGTGCCAGACCTGCAGTCAGGAAGACTCATCTTTCTGAGTTCAAATCTAGCTTTAGACACTTCCTAGCTGTGTGACTCTGGGCAAGTCATTTAAATTCTGTTTGCTTCAGTTTCCTCATCTGTAAAAATGATCCAGAGAAGGAAATGGCAAACCTTTTCAGTATCACTTGCTGAAAAAATAGATAGACAGATTGAACAGATAGACAGACAGATAAATAGATGATATATAGATACACAGACATCACAGACACAAACAGATAGATTCACTTGTGTGTACCCTAAGGTGAGAACTTCTTTGATTCGATCAAGAAGAGAAAAATCACAATTGATTAACCTAACCAGTTAGCAGAGATTCTTCCTCCTCCTGATCTGCCAACCTACTTCATTGTTCCCATGGGAAAACTCTCAGCTAAGCCTTCCACTGATGACTCTCTCCCAGCACCAACATTTTAGGAAGAACTCCAGCCACATTTTGCCCAACCTCCTGCCACATCACCCCTGCTCCAAATGTATGCTCTACCCCATTCCCACTTTTCAGCACCCTGTATGTGTTATCTTTCCTCTCTAGAATGTAAATTCCTTGAGGGGAGGAACTATTTTGCTTGAATTTGGATCTCTAGCATTTTAACATTTTTGTCCTGTCTGACTCCATGACTTTTTGGACTATACTGTCCATGAGGTTTTCTTGGTAAAGATACTGGAATGGTTTGCCATTTCCATCTCTAGTGAATTAAAAGAAACAGAGGTTAAGTGACTTGCCCAGGGTCACACAGGTACTAAGTATCTGAGGCTGGATTTTAATAGGTCTTCCTGACTCTAGGGCCACTGCTCTATCCACCTAGCTTTCACCCATTTAGCAACATAACTGGCTCATTTGTTGTTGTTGTAGTTGTTGTTGTTGTTCAGTCATGTCCAACTTTCTGTGACCCCATTTGGACTTGGGGGTTTTTTGGCAAAGATTCTGAAGTGGTTTGCCATTTCCTTCTCCAGCTCATTTTTTTCTCCAATTAATTTTACAGATAATGAAACTGAGTCAAACAGGGTGAGGTGACTTGCCCAGGGTCACACATGTAGGAAGTGGCTGAGGCCAGATTTGAACTTAGGAAGATGAGTCTTTCTGGTCCCATGCTTGGCATTCTATCTACAGTGCCACCTACCTATATCTATCTGTCTATCAGACAACTCCCAGCAATTCTACAGTTCAAAAACTTCAGCTCAGTGGTAAAAAATTTCAATTTAAGAGTTGAAGACTGTCATTCAAGCCAAGAATCAGAGAGGGAACCACTCTGGGGGAGGGAGAGTGGAAGAAAGAGTTTTTTTTCTTCTCCTGCCTCCTTCCATTGACCATATCATCCAAGAGAAGTGACTAGGAGGATAAGAACCATGTGACCAGAAGAAGAGAGAGACATATCACAAGACAAACTCAGGCTCAACTAGATAATGGATAGCTTCTAGTGGCAAGGGTGAGGAGGTTTACGCTAAGGATTATGGGCTGGCTTTATCTGTGAGGACTCCTCTTAGTTGGAGTAGGAAGAGAATTTTAGCTAAGATGAAGTATAGGAAGCTGGGTAGGATGTTTTGGAAAAAGACAGTGAAGAGAGAGGACCAGACCCCCCTAAAAAGGGGAAAGGGATCCCCCTCTGCTGGGCTGTGGTTGTGGGCAGGGAGTTTAAAGCTTACCAGTAGCAGCAATAGGGAGCAGCAGTAACAGCAGAAGGAGTTAGCAGAAACAGCCTCTATGAGGGAGAGACGCAGCTACTTGGTCTCTCGTGGTAGGCAGGTGTAGGCAATGAGCCTGAGAGAGCTTTGAAGGGTTTCCCAGAGTGGAAAAGGGAGAAGGAAGAGGGAAGAGGGGAGAGAGAAAGCCACAGCAGGAGAAGTTCCTCTAGTTCTGAAATCCCTTCATGGTTGCCAAAAATTGTAGGAGTAAAAATGAATAAATACTCCTAGTATTTAAAAAATATGTAGGATTCCTTTGACCCAGCCATAGCACTGCTGGGTCTGTACCCCAAAGAGATAATGGACACAAAGACTTGTACAAAAATATTCATAGCCGCGCTCTTTGTGGTGGCCCAAAACTGGAAAACGAGGGGATGCCCATCAATTGGGGAATGGCTGAACAAACTGTGGTATATGTTGGTGATGGAGTACTATTGTGCTAAAAGGAATAATAAAGTGGAGAAGTTCCATGGAGACTGGAACAACCTCCAGGAAGTGATGCAGAGCGAGAGGAGCAGAACCAGGAGAACATTGTACACAGAGACAAACACACTGTGGTATCATCGAACGTAATGGACTTCTCCATTGGTGGTGGTGTAATGTCCCTGAACAACTTGCAGGGACCCAGGAGAAAAAAACACCATTCATAAGCTATGGGAGTGGAAACACCGAGAAAAAGCAACTGCCTGAATACAGAGGTTGAGGGGACATGACAGAGGATAGACTCTAAATGAACACTCTAATGCAAATACTATCAACAAAGCAATGGGTTCAAATCAAGATAACATCTAATGCCCAGTGGACTTACGCGTCGGCTATGGGGGGTGGGGGGGGGGAGGAAAAGAAAATGATCTATGTCTTTAACGAATAATGCTTGGAAATGATCAAATAAAATATATTTAAAAAAAAATATGTAGGATTGTAATAATAATCAAAAGAGAGGGAAAAGAAAAGGATTCTTTCAGTCAAGTGAGTAGAGAAAAGAGAGCCATAGACTCACACCTGCAACACTTTACCAAAAGCACAAGCTCTCCAAAAAGAGCCCCACAGTGGGTCTCAGCCAAATTTATCTCCCAAGCCTCCTTATGCAACTTCAAGAAATAGGATTCCTGATGGTGGAAAGAATGCCAGCAATGAACCCTAGAAAAAAGTCACCATTCCTTAGAGCCCAGTAGAGTTACATCTAGAGGGAACTTAATGAGGGCTCCCCAAAGAAAGAAAAGGACTCCCACTTAGAGATGCAGAAGAAAAATATATGATGGGTCATGTGGTTTGATGGGGATATGATTGGGGTATTGGCATTAAAAGATCACTCTATTGCAAATATGAATAATATGTAAATAGGTTTTGAACAATGATATATGTATGTGGAACTGCTTGTCAGCTTTGGAAGTGAGGAGGGCAGCAGGGGGAATCATGCATCATGTAACTATGGGAAAATATTCTAAATAAATAAATAAATTATAATTAAGAAACTTAAAAAAGAAAGAGAAAGAAAGAAAGAAAAGGACTCCCACTATCAGAATTCCTGGAGTACTCTTTTGCCTACATGTATATACCTCACTACTCTTGTAATTTGAGTTTTATCCCATTCTCCCCAGGCACCTTACATGTACAAGGAGAGATTATTACCCTGACTGGAAAAGAAAGCTTTGTACCAACTGTTCTTAGGATATCACACTTAGCATAGTAATAATGCAGTAGTTATTACACCACTGCTACCGCCACCACCACTGCCAGTACTACTACTACTACTACTACTACTACTACTACTACTACTACTACTACTACTACTACTACCACCATTACTACAATGATGACAATGATGACGACAGTTAGGTGGTGCTGTGGATAGAATTCCAGTCCTGGAATAGATAGATAGATAGATAGATAGATAGATAGATAGATAGATAGATAGATAGAAATTCAAATTTGGCCTCAGACACTTACTGGCTATATGACCCTGGGCAAGTCACTTAACCCTGTTTGCTTCTCTTCCTCATTAGTAAAATGAGCCAGAAAATAAAATGGCAAACTACTTTGGTATTTTTGCCAATAAAACCTAAATGAGGTCACAAATCATTGAACACATCTAAAATGATTGAACAACTCCTTCTACTATTACTTCTACTAGATAACATTGATATAGTACCTACTATATGTCAGACATTGTACTAGTTACAATTATTCTCTTATCTGAGCATCACAATAACTCTGAGAAGTAGGTGCTATTATTATCCCCATTTATCTAGGAAGAAAGTGAGGTATCTGGTCTCAGACACTTCCTAGCTGTGTGACCCTGGGCAAGTCATTTAACCTTAATTGCTTAGCCCTTGCTGCTTTTCTCTCTTAGAATTGATACTAAGACAAAAGGTAAGGGTTGTTTTTTTTTTCTTAAAATCGGGCCAAACAAGTTAAGTTATTTGTCCAGGATCACACAACTAGAATATATCTGAAATCAAATTTGAATTTGGGTCTTCCTGGTGCTAACTGAGGCTAGGGACAAAGGCAGCTAGGTGGTTCAGTGGATAGAGAGCCAGACCTGGAGAGGGGAGCATTCAAATCTGACCTCAGATACTTCCCAATTGTGTGACTCTGAGTAAGTCACTTAACCCCAATAGCCTAGCTCTTCTGCCTTGGAACCAGTATTAGCATTGACTCTAAGATGGAAGGTAAGGGGTCCTCCCCACCAAAAAAAATGACTATCAAAATGTAAATTTTTTAAATGGCTGCATACACCAGGTTAGGAACCCTTGACTTAATTAAACCTTTCACTTCCCAGGCATCCCTTCAATGAATTCTCAGCTCTTGGCTGCCAACCTTCTTCCTGTCTGTTCAGAATTGGTTATAATATAATATAGGTGCCGGTTACCTCCTCACAGTTGTCCTCTAAATATCACTCTCAGATAAGGCTGAGCCACTTTTAATCTCTCCTAGCTCAGGCTATACTTGGCCTGCTATTCTGAGTTCCAGCCTCAGTGTGCTAGCTGCCTCCTGCCTTACTCAAAGCACTGCTCCAAATGGAATCGCGTCACATTGCTTACAGCATTTGCAACATGACTTCCCCTTGACGGTTTTTCTCCGGTCAGGTGCCCTATCTCCATCTTCTAAGCTAAACTCTGCAAATTCCATCATTTTAGAGCTGGTTTCTATGGTCTCTTGCTGAAGACTTCTTACAGGGCAGAGACAGAATTAGCCCAGCTTTGACTCAGGATAGGAAAATTGAAGGGTTAAAAAAATGAAACATATATTCCTTCAGCAAAACAGAAGGATGTGATGGGAGCTGGAGCTCAGATGCTGACTGAGGAACACAAAAAGGGAAACAGTCCTGTAAGAGACCTTCCAGCTCCCCTTCCTTTCCATAAAGAGAGCCCTACTTCTCTCTGCCCACTTTTCAGCACAAGTGGTCTAGTTATACCTGGTCTCAAACTCTATTACAAAATAGCAATCATCAAAATGATTTGGGATTGTGAAAAGAGAAAAGTTACGGTGCAACAAATTAGATACAAAAGACCCAGAAGCAACTGAACATTTATATATATATACACATATATAGCATTTAATAAAACACACACACACACACACACACACACACACATATATATATACATATATATAATTTAGTAAAACCAAGGACAACACCTACTGGGGAAGAGATTTACTATTCAATAAAATTGGGGGGGGGGGACTGAAAAGCAATCTGGTAATTATTAGGTTTAGCCAAGTATCTCACGTCATACCTAAACAAATTAGAGGGGAAAGGAAGTGGATATATTTCATAACTTCTGTTCTTCTGCCTTGGAACTGATATTTAGTATTGAGTCTAAGTAAGCGTTTTTTAAAAATACATAGACGTGAACAGAAGAAAATTCATAAGGGAACACGAACAAGGATGGCAATGTGTTGCTACTCTGTTAAATCTAATACATACTTTTTCTTTTAAAACTCTTACTTTCTGTCTTAGAATGGATACTAAGTATCCATTGTTCCAAGGCAGAGGACCAAGCAACTAGGATTAAGTGACTTGCCTGGGTCACATTATAAGAGGTGTCCAAGGCCAAAGTTGAACCCAGGACCACCCACCTCGAGGCCTGGCTCTCTACTGAATGACCTGCAGCCCCAAATCTTATATATAAATATATATATATTTTTTTCAAAAAACAAGCTATATATAAAATAGAGATTCATGGCTCTATGAAAAGGAATGAAAAAGGGAAAGAAAATCTAGAGCAATGATGAAGATAAATCTAGGGAAGTAAACTGGGGAAATTGTGGAAGGTCTCAAAAAGATACAGTGTGACTTAGCAGAACAAATCTTGGCTATAGTCAAAAGATGTAGATTCAAATTCTTCCTGCTTCTGGGCTCTTGGGCAAATCATAAACTTCTCTAGACCTCAGTTTCCTCATCTGCAAAAGAGAACAGTTCTCTATATTGGTCTTGAAGACCCCATTCAGCTCCAAAATCCTGAGATCTTCCATAGGTTAATTCTGTAAATTGACTTGAATTTAGAAGGTTTAATTGGCTCTCTCTTGAATAATGTAAGATTCCTTTAGTTATTTAAATGACAGAATCTGCCTTTGCCTTCCAAACATATTAGCCTCCTAAAGCACACTTCAGGGGCTGAAAAACAGGATTCTCACTGACATCATAGTGATCCCCTTGGGTCCAATAATCTTATTCTGGGCATGAGTATCTACTACCTTTGCCATCCTTCCTCCCCTCCCAAATTCAAAACCCTGACTACTCAGGGGAGAATCCTAGGCCCTGAATAGGATTTTTAAAAGATCATAGCTCTACAGTTCCTTTTTACTATCCTGTATAAGTGGCATAATGTTCAAGCTGGCAGCTGCAATCATCTGAATGGCTTATTTGCATTCATTTTGCGTATGTTTTGCATTCTAATAATTTGGTGCCAAATGCATAGAAATATTCCCTGCACGATGCTGCTGTTATCAGTATGGGTTGACCCAGGCTGTTCCACCTCTAGGTTTGGCTCCACCTCCTTGAAGTGGTCCCTGAACAAAGCCTCAGAAATGAGAAGGATGAGAATCCCAGAGTAGAGTCTGCTCCATACTCAGAGACAACAGGATAGTGCAGTGGACAGGGGAAATGAGGGGATCTGGAACTCTCCACCCCCTTTATTTCTGCCAACTCTAAGAAAGGGCTTCCCTTGGAGATGGGAAATAATGTCATGGGACCCCTAAACTGGGAGGAGTTGAGGTATGAACTCTGCAAATTGAATCATACCAGGTCCTGAGTGGAAAATCACCAAATGACATTCCAGGAGAAGACTGGCAAAGTGAGACTAAAGCCAAAAAATATGTCCTATGAAGTCAGTGAATCCTTTCTAGGCAGACAACTCAGGGAGGAGATTGGTATAAAAGTCACAAGGAGCTCAAGACAGTGGTCCCTAAGCCTTTGCCCCTGGGAGCATATACATCACTCTCCTTCCTCTGGGATTCAAATTAGTCACTCTGTTGTACTGGAATATTTTCCATAAATAGATAGACAGATAGGCAGACAGACAGATGAGAGAGAGAGAGATGGATGGATAGATACATAGATGGATAGATAGATAGATAGATAGATAGATGGATGAACAGGCAGACAGACAGGCAGACAGGCAGGTAGACAGGCAGATGAGAGAGAGAGAGATGGATAGATGGATGGATAGATAGATAGATAGACAGACAGGCAGATAGGCAGACAGACAGATACATGGGATCTAAAGATATATGTATATATATATGTATACATATATATACATACATATATGGAACCCATATATCTATAGAATTCCTACCCATTCTTTAATGTTTTTCTTAGTTTAATTTTTTTAGTGAACAAAATTTTTTTTCTCTCCCTCCCAACCCATCCTACGAGGGAAAAAGAAAAAGAAAAACAAACCCTTAGTAACAATATGTTATGAATTCCCTCATGGACCACATTCAGACAATATACATCTCACTGTACCCTGAGATCACCACCTCTGTCAAGAGATTGGTAGCATGCTTCAACTTGTCTACCCATACTTTGAAACCCAACACAAATGCCATCTCCTCCATCAAGCCTTCCTAGATAATCTCTGCTTGTAATGATCTTCCTGATCCCACCTTTACAGAGTGCCTTATTTTATACCTCTTTCATGAGTCATTGTTTATCATACTTATCTCTGTTTTTATTTTATATTTTTGTAAGTAAACTCAGTGAGGGATGGGACCTAGGCTTGACCAAACTTTTATCTTTCCTCTTTCCCCCACAATTGTACAAAATAAATGTTTATTTGTATTTGAGTAGAAGCATGGCTGAGACTAGTTTACCTCTTTTCCACTCACGCCCCCTTCCCACTCTCCGTTCCTCCCTCCTCCTCCACCCTTCTTGCTAGTGGTTGAACAGAGATGAAGGAAGAGGTTCTATCTTCTGGGGCTGAAAAAAAGATCTGTGCTTCCTGTGTATCTAATCAGCCCATAAATCCCCCCCTCCATTTTTAAAGGAAATAAATGGAATTGTACTCTTTCCTCTCTGTACACTCACAAAGCCTGCCCTTCTCTATATTTTTCCCTTCTAAAGCTGTTCTGAATCTTCTTGATGAATAAAAAGTAAGCTTGTTGCAGTCTTCTCAACTAAGTTATCCCATAGTGGACTGTACTATCTCAGGAAGCAGTGAGTTCTCCTCAAGAAGTCTGGATGACCACTTATCACCAGAGGGTGTCCATGTCTAGGCTAGGAGTCCATGACCTCCGATGGCCATTCCAGTTGTAAGATGCTCTGCTATTACAATGCTTTGTAAGCTGGCTTCATCTCTGCAAAAACTCTGGAAAGGGATGAAGATGAGGAGAAAGAGGGACCCCTTGTGATCAGCCCTGCTCTGGCTCCTCCCATGAGCCCTTCCTAGGGAATCCAGGCCACAGAATGAAACACAGCTTAGCTGTGGAATTCTGAGGGCTGAGGGAGAGAGACTATTGCCAAAGGGACTTTCAAGCTCCTACTATGTTTATGGGGAAACTTATGCCCAGAGTAGTTCTGGGTCTGCTCAAGGTGTCGGGGCCAGAGAGCCGGTGACAATAGCTAGGAGAGGAGAGAGGGAGGGGGCAGCTGGAAATGGGCCAGTGGCAGAGACAGCACCAAATGGGAGGAAGGGGTAAGTACCTTACATCAGAAGCACCCGACCCTGGGGCTGGGCCAAGTGGGCCAGCTGATACTGCTAAGGCTGGATACCCAACGCTCTGCAAGCAGCAGGCAGCCTTGGTGTCTGATGGAGTCTCTGATAGAAGAGACATCGGACACCGGAGGTGGTTTGGGACTAGGCAATACTGTTGGGAGGAAAATGCTCATCTGGCATGAGTCCAAGCACCATGAAGAACACACCCTATAGAAGAGGGAACTACTGAAGTAGAAGGGATGAGCATTAGGGTCAGGCCCTTAAACCTGGGACTATGGGAAAAAGCCTAGAACACAACCAGTTGATAATAATTTATTGTAGTAATAATAATAATGATGATATTTATATGGCCCTTGACATACTTCATCCCTTTTGATGCCCCCAATAACTCTGAGAAGCAAATAGGGTATTACTATTTTTTAAATACTATTTTATTTTTCCCCCAATTGCACATAAAAATAATTTTTAACATTTAAAAACTTTTTTTGAATTCTAAATTCTTTCTCCCATTTCCCCTCCCTATGATGGTAAGCAATATGACATAGATTTTACATGTAGTTTGTGTATTATTATACACCCATTTTATGAATGAGGAAAATAAGACTGAGAGAAATGAGGTGAAAAAGTGGCAGAAATGGATCTTCCATTTCCTGGTCCACTGCTCTTCCCTCTGCACTAGGTGCCAGGAGACCTAGGTCCTGATCCCAAGATTCTACTTCACAACTATGAGACTCAGTTTCCTTCTCTGAAAGACAGAGAATTGCACTGCCTACTTCAGAAGGTCAACCTGAGGATAAAATAAGATAGTCATGGATGTGAAAGTGCTATCAAAAGTTTCAGAACCATAAAGCTCTTTTCCTTCAGTATGGGGTGTCCCAAAAGTCTCAGTGCACCATAATGTTTTGGCTTCTTTGAATTCCTAAAATTGCACAAAGACTTTTGGGACAGCCTATATAATGGGGAGAAGAGGGCAAATGGAGGAATGGCTCCAGGTGAGCTCTACTGTTCCCGAATTCTATAAAATATTTATTGGGCCATTATTGTGTCCCTGGCACAATGTTAGCTTGGGGGGAGGGAGGGGAGTGTGAAGAAGAAAGAAAAAGCAGTCCATAGTCCTGGCCAGCTCTCAAGGTCTTTGGAACTGGTTGATAGGAAAGACATGTTAATACGGCTGCCTGTCCAGTGGGGGAGACTGCAGTTGAGACTCACAGTCTTGGGATTTGGGTTCCCCAATCACAGTCCAACAAAAACAAGAGTTCGCATTTGATTGGATTTTAAGGGTTTACGACACAATTGCAGTAATTCTGTGAGGTCAGTAATACAAATGCTATTCCTGTTCCTCCCCAGTTTTACAGATGAGGAAATGGAGGCTTTCAGAACTAACATCACTTGACTAGGTTTGGAGTATTGGAGATTATGGGATTGAGGCTGGAAGGGACTTCCGAATCTGTCAGATCTAATCCTCCGGGGAATGTCTCCCAGCTCCTTCACTCTTGGACAATCTCGACCTCCTCTGAACCCTCATGGCACCTGCCAGGTGATGTGGCTAGTAACAGCTTCTGTGGTGTCTGCAGCTTCTCTCCAACAAGATCATCAATGGGGGCAGCTGGGTGGCTCAGTGGATTGAGAGCCAGGCCTAGAGACGGGAGGTCCTAGGTTCAAATCTGGCCTCAGACACTTCCCAGCTGGGTGACCCTGGGCAAGTCACTTGACCCCCATTGCCTAGCCCTTACCACTCTTCTGCCTTGGAGCCAATACACAGTATTGATTCCAAGATGGAAGGTAAGGGTACAAGATCATCAACTCCTTGAGAGCAACCAAGTCTCTTGTTTATTGAGCATCTGTATAGAACTTGAATGTTTCAAAGCTCTTTACAAACAATACTTTATCTTCACAACAACCCTGGGAACGAGGTACTATTATTTGGCATCTGAAGCCAAATTTGAACTCAGATCTTCTAGCCTCAATCTAGCTCAATCCAGTGTGCCACTTAGATGCTTTATTTCCAATGTGATTTTTATCTTTTCTAGTATCTTCAGCATTTAGCACAATGCCTGACATAGTTTGCTCTTTAAAAAAAAAAATTTTTTTAAACCCATACCTTCCGTCTTTGAGCCAATGCTGTATATTAGTTTCAAGGCAGAAGAGTTATAAAGGCCAGGCAATTGGGATTAAATGACTTGCTCAGGGTCACACAGTTAGGAAGTGTCTGAGGTCAAATTTGAACCCAGAACCTCCTGTTTCTAGGCCTGGCTCTCAATCCACTGAGCCATCTAATTATCCCCACATAGTTAGCTCTTGATTTAATATGTCTAAATTAATCATTAAATTTTTAATTTTTTAAAATTTAAATTTAAAAGCTCTTAAATTAATAAATGAAAAATAAATTCATTAAATTACTAAATAAATGTAGAGGCAGCACAATGGGTGGAGTGCTAGACCAGGTATCAAGAAGATCTGAGTTCAAATTTGACCCTCAGACCTTTACTAGCTTGTGGGGCCATGGGCAAGTCATTTAACAAATGTTTGCTATGGTTCCCTCAACTGTAAAATGGGGATTATAATATCGTCTACTTCCTAGGATTGTTCTGAGAATTAAATTAGATAATATTTGTAAGGCACTTAGGACAGTATTTAACACATAGTAGGCACTATATAAATTCTAGCTATTATTATTAAATGCTTTACTGGCTGATAGTCCCTAATATAGAGGGAGCATAGTTTCAATATACTACTCAATGTGTCTAAAACACATGGCTGAGGCAGGTAGGTGGTTCAGTGGATAGAGAACCAGGCCCGGAGTCAGGAGGACCTGGGTTCAAATTGGACCTCAGACACATCCTAAGTGTGTGACCCTGGGCAAGTCACTGAACCCCCTTTGCCTAGCCCTTGTAGCTCTTCTGCCTTAGAATTGATACTAAGACAGAAGAGCTCAAAAACAATTTTAAGACATGGTTTCCTTAGTGTGGCTACTTGTTTTATCCACAGAGATCCTCCCTATCAGACCTTCATAGACAGTATACATATTTCGCTGTCCTCTTCTTCCCCTGTCCCAAAATTAGTCACTTGGTAGCTGACCTTTTGGTGACGAACTTTTCTGAACTGAGCCTAGCTGGTTCTCTAGTTACAGATGAAGTCCATTTCAAGGTCCAAACTCAAAACCTTTCACGCTTTATAAGACTCCATGAACTCAGATTCTGCTGGCATAAGTCTTTTTGTTTGTTTGGGTTTAGAGGGGGGGTTGTCATAAGTCTTTGACACTCCAGGGTCACCTCCATACAACAAAGAGGCATCAGAGGACTTTCCTGGAGCCTGAACACAGTAGGTGCTTAATAAATGTTTATTAGCTGATTGATGTTCAGTTCCTTGTAAAGGTGTCTGTGTACTTACCCCTCCTTATCTCATTTTCCTCCACTCAATTAAGGCCTGTGGTTAATAGATACAAGAGCTTTAGCAAATTAGTGAAGGTAGAAATGGAGATCACAAAAGGCAGAATTGAGATTGACAAATGAATGACATACACGAATCCTACTCATATGGTATACAAAACTAGTAGAACAGAGCACCATAAAACTTTCTGTTGGTGGTTTATATTTATTCTTTTTCTTAAAACTCTTTAACTTCTATTTTAGGATTAATGCTAAATATCTGTTTCAAGGCAGAAGATTGATAAGGGTTAGGCAAATGAGGTTAAGTGACTTGCCCAGGGTCACACAGCTGGGAAGTGTCCGAGGCCAAATTTGAACCTAGGACCTCCTGACTCTCTAGGCGTGGTTCTCAATCCACTGAGCCACCTAGCTGACCCTGACATTATTCAATCTATTTTATTTATTTTAAAAGCCTTATCTTCCATATAAGAATCAATACTGTATATTGGTTTCAAGGCAGCAGAGAAGTAAAGGACCAGTCAATGGAGGTTAAATGACTTGCCCAGAGTCACACAGCTAGGAATTATCTAAGGCCAGATTTGAACCCAGGACCTCCTGTCTCTGGGCCTGGCTCTCCATCCATTGAGCTGTCCCTGAATTATTCAACTTAAAAGAAACTTTGAAAGGCAATACAATATAGAAATAGAGAACTGAACTTAGAGTTTGGAAAGCTTGAGTTCAAATCCTGCCTCTAATACTGACATTGGACAAATCACTTAACCCCTTACTGCCCCCTAGAAAATCTGTAGTACTATCAGTTACAAAGGAATTGCTGATTTGTATCAGTAGAGGTGGTTGCCATATCTGGAGTTACCATACACAAAATGAAATCACAGATCTGAACAATAACAATATCAGATATTTTTCATTCCCAAGTTTAAAAAAGCATATATAAAATATTCACTGTAATTAAAATGAAGGATGAGGGGGGATATGTAGTAACCTCAGGCAACCTTCTCTAATCATTTGTCTAAGACCTCCTAAATTCTAACTTGCTGCCTTCCCCAACCTTTCAGTTCGCTAAATGTCCTGTTGTTATTCAGATATTTTTCAGTCCCATCCAACTCTTCATGACTCCATTTGACATTTTATTGGCAAAGACACTGCTGTAGTTTGCCATCTCTTTCTCCAGCTCATTTTATAGATAAGGAAACTGAGAAAACAGAGTAAAATTAGTTCCTCAGAGTCACACAGCTAGCAAGTAAGTATCTGAGGCCAAATTTTAATTCAAGATGTGACAGCCAGGTAGCCCAGTGGAGAGTCATTAGGAGCATTTGGGTTCAAATATGGCCTCAGACACTTCCTAGCTGTGTGACTGAGCACGCTACTTAGTCCCAGTTGCCTAGCCCTTGCCACTCTTCTAACTTAGAACTGATGCTAAGACAGACTGTAACGGTTAAAAAAAAACTCAAGAAAATGAGTCTTCCTGACTGCAGGTCTGGCACTCTATCCACTGTACCATCTAGCTGCCCCCTATCACAACTTACCAGGTCCACACCTGAGCTCATCATCTTCACCTGCCTCCCTTTCACCTCTGCACTGTCAGTGGCATCAGAATTCTCAGTACCTTGGAGACAGACTACTTTGAATCCTTCTTCTTCATTCTTCTTACACCTTAGCTAAGCCATTAAAACAAGAACTTGGAAAATATCTCAAATTCATTCCTTCTTTTCTGTTCCTATTTCTATCATCTTATCTCAGACCTTCTTCCCCTTATAAGTAACTGTTCTCCCTAATTCTGGGTTCCCTCTACCCCACAAAAGTCTGTCATACACATTCTGCTTTCTAAAAATTCTACTCTGATTGTGTCACTGCTCATCCCAAGAGTCCTAGTCATTGAAAGATAAAACTGAAATGTCTCAAAACCGACATCCAAAGTCCTTTATTCAGACCCAAGACAAGAGAGAAGCAAGGTAGGCAGTTGCCTGGAGCACAAATACACACAAGGAGAAACACCAGGGATATTATTTAATTATTCTTTTCATAAATACACATCTATATTGTAAGAAAATTCCCTTCTCTGTGGCCTAGAGATGTTTACAAGATGTATGATGCGTCAGCCAAAGGATCTGGAGTCAAGGAAGACCTGAATGCAAATCTGACCTCAGAAATATACTAGCTTTGAGATCCTGAGAAAGTCAGTTAACCCTGTTTGCCTCAGTTTCCTCATCTTTACAATGAGCTGGAGAAGGAAATGGTAAACCACTCCATTATTTTTGCCAAGAAAAGCCCAAATAGGAACAGCTAGATAGCACAGTGGATAGAAATCCAGGTCTGGAGTCATTTTCAGGAGGACCTGACCTTAGATACTGCCTAACTATGTGATCCTGCTCAAGTCACTTAACTCCAATTGCCAAAAACCTTACCATTTATATGACTTTATATAAAAATAGATTATTAGTATTGATTCTAAGATAGAAGGGAGAAAGAAGAAAGA